>NC_133326.1:404728946-405028946 GCF_042186555.1 Aquarana catesbeiana | reverse complement strand
TAACATGTTCCTAAGCACCCTTACACCACTTTTAGAACCTGATCCCCTACCCAGCTGCTGTCACATTGTCAAAAAACACAAGCGTGACATACAAGATATTTGATAATCAAATATATATTTTCAAAATCTTTGTCTGCACGGCCACGTCATTAATTCACAGAGATCTGTGAATTAATAAACTTCACTCCACTGTGCAGACGGACATGTAGTCCTCACTGGACTGAGAAGCGCACGCGTAGTCCATTGACACTTCCTCCAGCTTTTTAACAGACAGAGGTACGGGCAGAGAAATGTGCACTCATTAAACACTGATCCTGAGTGCAACATTTGGCAGGCTCCTGTGGGAAAAATAATGAATGCACATTTTTTTCCGTGCAAAAATATGTGCATTTATATATTTTTTTTTGAAAAGGGCAAACTTAGCCTTTAACCACTTGCTTACTGGGCACTTCCCACCCAGGCCAATTTTCAGCTTTCAGCGCTGCCGCACTTGGAATGACAATTGCACAGCCATGCAACACTGTACCCAAACTACATTTTTGTCATTTTTTTTCACACAAATAGAGCTTTCTTTTGGTGGTATTTAATTACCACTGGGTTTTTTATCTTTTGGTTAAAAAAAAGATTGGAATTTTTAAAAAACAACAACATTTTTTATAGTTTGTTAAAATTTTGCAAACGGGTAACTTTTCTCCTTTACTGATGTGCGCTGATGAGGATGCACTGATAGCCACTGATAGGCACAGATGAGGCGGCACTGATGGGCACTAATATACGGCACTGCTGGGCACTGATGAGGCAGCACTGGTGAGCACTGATAAGGCTTCACTGATAGGTGGCACTGATGGACACTGATAGTTGGTACTGATAGGCTCTGACAGAAAACACTGAGAGGTGGCACTGATGGGCTCTGATTGGTGGCACTGAGATGTGGCACTGATGGGCACTCATAGGTGGCACTGATGGGCACTCATAGGTGGCACTGATGGGCACTGATATGCACTGGTAGATGGGCACTGATAGATGGCACTGATGGCACTGATTGGCAGCACTGGTGGGCACTAATAGGTGACACTGATGGGCACTGGTGGGCATTGATAGGTAGCACTAATGGGCACTGATAGGTGGGCACTGGTTGGCACTGGTTAGCAGCACTGGTGGGCAAAAATTAGGACTAATGTCCCTGTAACAGAAGCCTATAATCGGCTTTCTTCTATTCTCCTCACGCTGATCGCGAAGAGAAAAAAAACAATAACCGGCTTCTGTTTACTTCTGTGATCAGCTGTCATTGGCTGACAACTGATCATGTGTTAAAGGGCTGCTGCAATGGGCCCTTTCCCCTGTTCTGTGATTAGCCAAGTCCGAAGGACTCAACGATCACAGAGCGGGTTGCAGGGGGCACGTGAGCAGCACGATCATGGGAGGATGTCAATTGATGCGCTCCTGGCACTGGAAGCCATGCTGTAGCAGTCTTTTAGCTATGGCGTGGGCAAAAAGTGGTTAAAAGTTCAGAACACTCTTCAAATTGGGAACACATTGTTTGCAGTGAACACTATTTGCATGTACATTTGCACACTAAGTTTGAATTACAAGCATACTGTGGAAATGATCACACTTTTTCTCTTATTTAATTTTTTTCGCTTTAGTAAATCAGGCTTATTGTTTTTCATGGTTAGTTGCTAGTGCAGAAACATGTTCATTGGCATCTTAAGTGTTACATATGTTATTAGCAGTTCTTAAGCAGAAAAAGTAAACATAGCAGAAGGGGTAAATAGCACCACTTACAGATTAAACAAGTTACCGGTACATGTTAAAAATGACAGTATTGTTGTCATGAAAGCACCTGCAAATATTCATAGTGCCTTTCCATACATGAGAGAATAGGTTAATTTTTTTTTCATAACCAGCCTTCCGTTTTTAACCCTTCCATGCATACTCCACATATATCCAACGGAGAAGAACAAAACTTATAATTTTAATGTTGGTTCCCTTTCAGTGATTACTCATGAATGTATTCACAGTTGAATAGTCAAGCAAAGTAATCATTATCTTATGCCAAATGGCTTTCTATATAATTTCTAAAAACAACAGAACATCACAAAATAAACCACAGTAAGTTGATTTAATTTAGTATTCATTTTTCATATATACATATCAGTATTGTTATTAGAATAAACAAGAAGACTGGCAGTAGCAGAACCCTTCTCCGAATGAGTAATTTTAATAATTCTTTACATTTCAAAATGTTTTTAACTTCTAAACCTGTACAGAAAGAAATACAAAATCTGGCATTGCTATTCTCCTTCTGAAAATTCTATTTGCCTGGCTGCTTCTGGCTTTGGCAGTATGATGAGATACCGAGACGCTGACCTGAAACAAGCATGCAGATTGGAATCAAAGAGAGGTCGGAACTCCCTTTTTATCTGATGACTTGTTTTCTGCCAGTAACGTAAAGGGCTGGTTCACACTAGATGCAATCTACTGCATTGTTATTCTGCATCAAAAACGCATTGACAGTGTTTAACATAGTTTCAAATGGCCCTGGTTCACACCAGTGCAGCGTGTTCCAGTGCAGTCAACAATAGTAGAAAATGTTGAATTTTTTTCTTTATAGAACGCATCTGGAACACAGCAAAACACATCAAAAATGCACCGGATCACACATCCATCACACATCCATCACACAAGAATTGTCTTCAAATAAGATGAAGAGAAAAATGAACTGGAACACATCAAAAATATATGCCTCAAATACATGCATGCAGAGTGCAGTAATTGTGGTGTGAACCGGCCCAAAAAGTACTGAAACCAGTACTTGTGGACCAGTGTCTTCAGAAGGAGAAGTCAGCAATGAAAGACTCCATTTCTACAGTTTGCTATTACAAATAAAGTGTATTTTTTTGATACCCATGACATCCAATTAATCATACACTCATCTTTTTGGTGCTCCATTTTTCCTTTTGTCTATGATGTCAATCATAGACAAAAGAGACAAAAAAAAGGCTAAAATCAGCTGGTAGTGGCACAGCTTCTATATTTCTGTGCTGAAACAGTCCCTTCAAAGCAGAAGTTAACCCATCTATAATAGTGCCGGTGCTGTATCTCAGTCAATCAAGAAGGAGAATCTTGGATGGCTGAGACACTCGTGGACATCGCTGGACAGAGAGGGACCTCGAGTAAGTGTTAGGGGGACTGAGGGAGGCTGCTGCACACAGAAGGTTTTTTATCTTAATGCATAGAATGCATTAAGATAAAAAAAACCTTCTGACTTTATAATCCCTTTAATTCAGAGGAAGGGTAGCCAGACTCCGGCTCACACTGCAGTTACACAAGCAGATACAACAACTGTTTTTTTCCTTTCTTGATAAAGGTTTTACATAGGTAAATAAAATCTGATCTTTGTAAACACCCCTGTCAGTGGTAAATAGTTTATCACAACACTCTAACTGCTACATTTTCAACAACAACATACTTATTGGCTGGATCACCAAATGAAAATAAAGAAAATAAAGCATACAAAAAAAAAACTAATGAAGACACCACATCTAAGAATTATTATACTATAATATAATAAATGTCTGCTTTTGGGTTTAATACCACTTTAATTATTTAAAATGCTTACTTGCAGCATTTTATTCCATTCATTTTTTTTAACTACTTGCAATGTGCCACTGAACTTGCTGGCAAATTTTACTACTTCAGGTTCAAGTCCATTTCCTAGTACAGCTCCACTCCTCATTTCATATTTGGGAGTGTGTAGTTATTGTCTGTATAGGCCCGGCCTCTTTGTCTTTCACCTCTCTTCCCTATACAACGTTCTATGTAGAAGCCAAGGGAAGAAGAATAGAGAATACTGTAGATTTGAGTGACAGCTTTGGGTCCACTCTAAGATGGCGGATGCTGCAGTCTTAGGGCTTTTGGATGCTTACACAAGGGGGGGGGGGGCTTTAACAGATAAATAACAAGCATAAATATTTTAGATGAACATATAATCTTATGGGAAGATTGTTGTTGAAATGACTGGTCTGTTGACAGGGTATTTAGTTATTAATCATTTTTTTTCAGGAATTAAGTACAGTATATATGTCCCTCAATAGGCACAATGTGGCCCCTTAATAGTTTAGTTATCTCAGTTTGTCTCTTTTTGTTTTGCTACACAAATTATTTGTTTAGCTGGTTTGAAACATACAAACATTAAAAGATTTACACTTTTTCTGAACTGGTTACAGAAAATGGATGGCCCAAACATAAAATATTTTCCATATAAAACCGATAAACTTTCCTTGTGGAAAATCCAATCAAATTGAAACTAGAGAAAAAAAATTCCATTGCTAAATCTGTAATATCACTACATTCTTTAAAACACAGTCTAGTAAATGTACTTTTATTTGAACTACAAAATAAGAGATTTTAGATGTGAATGTTTTGGTCATTGGCCTCAAACTTTTTTCATTTTTTATTTTAATTCTTAATTAAAAAAAAAATGCTTTTCATCAGTGGTTTCAATGATTTTAGTGGTTTTCAAGTAAAATTGTAGTGGGCTCAGTTCAGTAGAAAATGTACATATACTGTATATATATATAGAAAGAGTAGATAGATAGATATCTATATATAGATATATATATCTATATATATAGATATATATCTCTATCTATCTATCTATCTATCTATCTATCTATCTATCTATCTATCTATCTATCTATCTATCTATCTATCTATCTATCTATCTATCTATCTATCTATCTATCTAGTATATTAACAATAGAGACCTATAGTATTTGAGATGTGCATGTTGGATATAAAACCTTTAACTGTTTAGTTACATCAATACTGAGAAAAAAATTATCTCAAAGTAACAACATCATTTCAAAAGCTATGAAAGTGGAAGATACTTACGTGCCATCTTGACGTGTTATGGTATAGCCATATTTTGGATACTTCACAAAAGATACATTGACGCCAACCAATGGTGTTCCGTCTGTGGTCATAACTTGTCCTCTTATTAGTGAGACAAGACTGGAAAAAAAAAAGACTATTAGTGCTTAATTATAAGAAATAACAAAACAACATTTGCGGTATTAGCACTGCCTAGAAAATATTGCATTTATTTATGATAGGCACATGGACAAGTTATACTTGATCTTTCAGCTTGAAAACAAAAATAACCCAAAAAGTTTAACTCTCAATCAACCTGTTGCAATTTAAATTAGATATGTGAAATATAAAAGACCAGAATATACTGTAAAATATACTTTTAAAAGGACAGTTTTTGTAATAATGGAAAGCCATGTACATTAAAATACTTTGCAATGTAAACGGATATGCATTTTTACTTATTTCATAGTCATACTGCAGATCCTTCTTCAGTATGAAATGTGCGTAACTGGCAGAAGTGGACAACTTCTGCTGCTCAGTTGCCAAAATATCATCCAGATCGCATAGGCTGGATGTTTGGATGATCCAACTGCATGATTTCTTTGCTATAATTCCCAACTTTGTTCTTTTCCACCTTGGAGTTCTGGGTTTTTGCCCACCAGATTTTATCTTTTACTGTTGTTTTATCCATTATAAAAAAAAAAAACAATAATGAATCCAGGGATAGTGAATTCATCCACCAAAATCTAAAATATCACTTCTGTTGGACTGACCCTTTACTTATCAGTGATAAACTACACATTACAAATTATGGCCAGCCTTGCCACTAATGTGACTTAGTTTATAGAGGTCAAGAATCCATCTTGAACATTTGGCAGTGGGGTCATTGAATTGGAACAAGTATACAACAAGTGTAGTCTGAATAGAGTTAGAACTCCTGATATGCATACTTGCTCCAAGTCAGTGATTAAGGAAGTAAGGAAGGCAGAGGGTCAGCATGATGGACAGGCAGCCAAAATTTTGGAAGCAGGTTTCCAATGTCATATTTATCTAATGTTAGGTTTCCATTAAAGTGTCTGTGGCCAATTTGTTTTTTTTGTTTTTTTTCATGTTGTGTGGAAGGGATAGATCCCCTGTCAGATATTTACACTCTCTATTTGTCCTGGATGTCCTGGATAATTGTAACCTAAAAAGAAAGTATGGGAAAATCAAAAGTTTACAGTTGTCATCAGAACAGGAATGGACAGTAAATTTTCCAGTGGGGACACCTGTCTGACTTTCCTTTATTTTGAAGAAAATGCATCTCTGGAAAAGATGTTAAGGGAAATCTCCCTAATTGTACACAGACATCAAATTAATATTTGGCTGTAGTTTTAACCCCTTCCCAACAAAACAAAAATGTTTTGTCTACATGTAAACTTTAGGACAACACAGGACACAACGGTAAAGGAAAGACTGGTAATCATAAACATGTTTCTCAGTTGAAAATTGTGAACCTGTCTCAGCTAGCAGCTCCAAATTCAAGTACGAACAATTAAAATTATAATAACAATACAGAAGGGGAAATTGCAAAGTAAAGGTCACTGCTTTTATATGATGCAGGATATAACTCATTAAGTAGCTATAATGTGCCTTAGTTACCAACAGTATTCAAGAAAAGGGCCTCTGTTTACATGGGTCAAACCAGGATTTCTTTAGTAATTGTTTATAAAAGGAAAATAATGGAAAGGCAGACATTGCAAATTACCAGGAAGATAGCTCTCTAGCCATACAGTATGTAACCACTTAAAAAGATAATTCTGTATAAGCAGTGATTCCTGACACTGAAACCTCCTGAACTAGCTCTCAGGCTTAGTGCAAATGGAACACTATGAAGCACGCTTTAATATAGATTATAAAAAAAATCTTTGTCACAGGCCTGTGAATCAATCCCATGCATTTCGAGTATTAGTCTGTTATACCATTACGTATTTTCTATCAGTAAAAACCACAGATGAAAAAACTAGTGTTCTCTTGGCATATTTGTCTTAATTGGAAGTACAGAAATATGTTTATAAATGTGGTAATAAAGAATTTTGGTCTGCTTTAATTCACACCTACATAGGAATATTTTATCACCCCCTAATTGCTCAGCTCATTGCTTAAATTTCTCTTTATTCTATTTCCTCACAAAATGATCCAATGAAGTAATTCAGTTTTCTCTTGAAAAATGAAACCTATCAATTTAAAAAGATTTGTTTAGCAAGTTAACTAGAGGTTGATGATGAAGGAAAGTGTGGTGCTAAGTTACTACTAGCTTTAACAGGTCGTAATGTTCTCTACAGTCCTGACCGATCTAAACTGACCTTGGACTTTAGACTGACACTTCAAAACCTTCTTCAGGATATGTCATAACCTCAATAAATGGAAACTAAACCACCTGACTCAGAAACAGAAATATTCTGGCTACCTTATTAGCAAAGCAATACTATCATTATAATAGATAAAGATAGCAATATATTATCATTATAATATATAATGATATATTGATCAGCATGATAACACTGTTACTTGTATTACTTTATTGACTTATCTTTTTGTTCTTTGTAACAACAGTGTAAATAAGAACAAAATATATACAGCGGCAAAGTAGTTTTAGTTTATTACTTCACTATTCATTGTAATTTTATTTATTTGAATTTGGTTAGCAAACGTTACTGAGACTTAAAAATGCTTTCATGGGGGTGTGGCCTGACCTAGCAGGAAGATGGAAGCTTAATCCCTGAGCTCCTGCCACCACAGGGAAAAGCTGACTGGAATCTGAGGTAAAATTGCCCCTAAATACCTCCAAATCATGGGGACTGCATCGCGGAACTCTTCTGCCTCCCGCTCCCCCCACGAACAATTAGGGGATGGGGGTTATAATATTCCTGAAATGCTTCATACCGGCAGAGGGAACACGGGGTCTTCCCGCCACAGACACTCACACTATCAGGCTTCTGAGGCGGCCCTGACAGAACCGCCACACGCGGGATCTCCAAACCCTCACAGGGATAGAAATGGCATTAAACTCTCACCACAGCCACACTTAAACACGCAGGACCTGTGGATCATCGCAGAGGATATCAAAGACACCTTATGTGCCGCCATTTCAGAGCTCAGGCTCGATATCCGTGCGCTCAGTGACAGAGTTCTCACAGTTGAAAGAGTGACTGAACGCCATGATGTAACTATCTGCAAAGCTGCGAATCGCATTGACTCCCACACATTACAAATGAGAGATATACAACGCCATCTGGAAGACCTCGACAACAGAGGTCGGCGCCATAATCTCAGAGTCAGAGGACTGCCAGAGGCCATCAAGGGAGAACAAATAGCCTCCACTGTGACTGGAACCTTCAATGGTCTGCTTAATAGACTACCTCATACGCCCATTGACATGGAAAGGATCCACTGGGCCTTACGTCCCAAGGGAAGGGAGACGGATCCCCCGAGGGACATCATTTGCTGTATAATAGACTTCAAACTGAAGGAAGAAATTATCAGACAAGCAAGAAGCAGACCTCAAATTCTCCATAATGGGAGAGCAATCCAAATCTATCAGGATCTCTCAGGAATCACCTTACAGCACCGACGTGATCTGAAGCCTTTGCTGGACGCCCTTCACATGAAAGGTATTCAATATAAATGGAAATTCCCGTTTTGCCTTTCTGCCTCCACCCAAGGCCACACGGCTCTCCTGAGAGTACCAGAGGATCTCCCACACTTCTGCGGAACCCTGGGCATACCCCTGGTAGATGTCCCTAACTGGTATGCGGAGTTTCGTCGCTCATTGACAAGCAAAGAATCACCTCAGGAAGAACCCATGGAGGCGCAAGATACCAGGTACCGTAGGAGAATGTCACCATCTGCCCCCAGGCACCTTACCGGTACCCACATTCACTACCAGGAGGGCAGCCCCACAAACTCACCGAGGCTCAGGAGAGCTCGCCGAAACCGCTAGCCGGCCTCAGATACACGCTACCATGCAATCTCAGTTTTCCCTGTTCGGCTTTAATCAGTTCTTTCACACGGTTAACCTTTAATTCACTGTTTATGTGACTGAATTTCTTCAAGAGATATTCGGCACAATAGATGTTTTGCATCTTGTACTGGGTTCAGATTGTGTCCCTGTCATGGACATTGCAAGTTTAGCTAAAAATCTGCAGCACTTGCCTATAAAATGAACACCGCCCATATGTCTAGTGGAGTGTTCTAAAACTACATGACCCACAACACCCTGCGGTTTGTACCCGCCCCTGAACTGGCAAGAGTTCTGTACAGTGTCACTTCCGCCCACAATCTCCCTGACACTAAGGAAAAGCCTCAAGAACATCCAACGAACACTGCGACTGTTACCTGGACAACGCCTCACACAGATCATCACACTCAAGGCTGACTTCCAAAGCCGCGCCTCACATGGTCTCCTCTTCCACTTCATCGCTGGCGGCAACCACTCGTGTACTGACTGAGGAGCCTACAGGGGCTACCCCCTCCATCTACATGTCCTGTACAGACACTCAACTGATGTGACACCTACCTGAAGACTTATACACAGTACACTACATCCATCTACATGTACTGTACAGACACTCAACTGATGTGACACCTACCTGCAGGCTTATGCAGAGTGCACTACTGCCATCTACTGGCCTGTAACTGTAACTTTACCCAATCACACTTGCTGTCATGTTAGGTTGCACGGCGAGGTATGAGGTATATTCCACACTCTCTCTATGGGAAATCTTCTAGTCTACAAGTTTAGTATTCCTCAGACTTTCTAGTTGGAGATCTGTCACTGATTGCATGGTCAGCTTGCTGACTGATTTACTTGTTTATTTACATGTTACTCCGGTTACCGTGTTCAATCCCTCTTTTGAGATTTTTGTGCTATTTTTAGGCCCTATAAATGTCCTCTGTTTAATTACCTCACACGTTCTGAGGCCAACACTTGACCCATGAGAGGGCACCCACCTTTAAAAAATCCCGCATTTAGCCGTGATAGTATTTAATGGCGTTTTGGGTGCCTTCTGGTATGGGGGCTGGGTGGTGGTATCAGAACTCCCAATATTTCTATATGATGGTTCTTGTATGTTATTTGTGTAATGATGCATTTACTCACCCAAATCCTACCACCCAGCACTCACCTTTCTTTCAGAGTATCCCCTCGCCCTATTATTATATATCCCCCCGAAAATACGTTTTCCAAAACCTCCTCCTTTTATCACCTGAAGACCCTGTGGTGGCGGACTATACCATTCTTTCCTTTACCTATAGTCCTCCTTCACTGCTTGGTGATTGCCAACCCCCACACAGTTGTGAGTCACGGTGCTGTTACACCCCTCAGGGTACACACATCGTACCCGCACTGTACCTTACCGATACTGTACAGTTTAGAGGTACAGGAGCAAGTCAGCCCCAAACCTCATCGGTTTCACCCCAGTTACCTCAACATTACACTTAAGCCTGCCATACACTGAACAGACCTACATCCTGATCGCCTAGGTCATCCCTCTCCCGTCACTCGTACTTATGGCGGATGACACAGACCCCCAGGCCTCACCGCCTGACCTACATAAGCACCTACAGACACTCAAACTCTGCTCAATCAATATACAAGGCCTTAACATCCCAGAGAAAAGGTCTAAACTGCTCTATTTCCTACAATGATCGAAAATACATGTAGCACTTATACAGGAAACGCACTTCAGGACGGATAGCATCCCTAAACTGTATGATCACCAATTCCCACTGGTGTACCACGCTTCCAACACCGAGGCTAAATCCAAAGGAGTCTCAATCTTAATTTCTAAACAATGCCCCCTGCAGGTGACAGAAGTCCAAAGAGACTCCCAAGGGAGATTCCTATTCATTAAAGGCACTCTGCACCACAGGCCTGTCACAATAACTAACATTTACGCCCCTAACTCACAACAAGTGGCCTTTTTTAGAGACACCTTCCAACAACTTCTCAGCTTCCAATCAGGTACTCTGATAGTAGGAGGCGACTTCAATGTCGCTCTGAATCCCTCCCTTGACACATCCAATGGTGCTTCCTCCCTAACCTACAGAGCCCTATGAGCTATTAAATTGCAACTCAGCAACCTGTTACTTCACGATGCCTGGCGCACATTACACCCAAACACTAAGGACTTCACCTTCTTTTCTGCACCTCATAACAAATACTCTAGAATAGACCACTTTTTCTTATCCCAAAATGATCTCACACACCTCTCAAAAGCTACGATTGAACCCATGGTTCTTTCTGATCACAACCCCATATTTATAACTCTAACCCTCCCGACGACCCATGGTAGGTCCAACATATGGCGACTTGATAATTCTCTACTGACCGACCTTGACCATATTCAACAAATTACCACAAGCCTCACCCACTACGTTGCAAAAATACAACAGAAGACACCTCTCCCATCTCCGTTTGGGCAGCACACAAATGCGTCATAAGGGGGAAATGTATCTCCCTTGCGGCCCAACGAAACAAACTTAGAAAAGCACGCATTAATGAGCTGACCGACCGCATACTAAGACTTGAACAAGCACACAAAGCATCGCTAGCAGCTTCCACATTAACGGAACTAACTCAAACCAGAGAAGAACTTCTAGAGGAACTTAACCACACACTAAAACGTAACTACGCCATGACCCAAAAATTATTCTACGAATTTGGCAACAAGTCGAGTAAACTTTTAGCCAGAGCGCTTCAAGTTAAGAAAGCGGATCATACATTCACAAAATTACAACACCGACTGGCGACGCCCTTGTTACTACGGATGATATCTCTGACCATGTTGTTCAGTACTTCTCCAAACTATACAACCTCCCCACCACGCTCCCCCCTGCAGCCACCGCGGACTGAATGACAGCCATTACCGACTTTCTTGCACAATACTGTCCCTCCCCCCTCTCTCCTGATGAATCCTAGGACCTTGATCTCCCACTCTCAGGAGAAGAAATGTTAACTGCATTAAAACAAATGAAACCGGGCAAAAGCCCTGGCCCAGATGGCCTGACAGTTTATAAGTCCTTCCCAGACACCCTCATTCCCCACCTCACCAAAGCCTTCAATAATCTCTCACGAACCTCTAATATGATGAGGGACATCCTTGAAGCACATGTCACTCTCATTCCCAAACAAGGCAAAGACCCCTCATTGGTCTCTAACTACCACCCCATTTCACTCCTGAACGTAGACCTAAAGCTCTACACCAAAGTGTTGGCAAACCGCATTCTCCCTCTGCTACCCAAATTAATCTCCCTTGATCAAGTAGGTTTTGTCCCTGGCAGGGAGACCAGGGACAATACTATCAAGGCTCTAAATATCCATCACTGGCTCTCCAAAACATCCACACAAGGTTTTTTCCTGTATTTGGACGTGGAGAAGGCATTCGACAGGGTGGCCTGGGACTATATGGAAGCGACTTTAAGAGTAATGGGTTTCCCAACGCATCTACTCCAAATGATCCTGGCGCTATACTCTGCACCTACAGCTAAACTTAGGATCAATGGCCGCCTGTCGAACGCCTTCTCTGTCTCAAACAGAACCCGTCAGCGATGCCCCCTATCCCCGCTCATATTCATCCTTACTATGAAACCAATGCTCTGCAGATTAAGAGACAACCCGGACGTCAAAGGCATTAACATTGGTGATAACCACTATAAATTAGCAGCCTATGCGGATGACATTTTACTCTTCCTCACTGACCCTATAGTCACTATCCCCAATCTTCTTAAAGATTTCTCATTATTCAAAACCTTGTCAAACCTTCAAATTAACTTTACAAAATGGAAAGCACTGAACATCTCCCTACCAGCCACACTGGTCACCCAATGCAAACAGAACTTCCCCTTTACATGGGAATCACAGGAGATTACATACCTGGGAATCAAAATACCTACTAAACTACAGGATCTCTAACATGAGAAACTTCCAACCCGTGCTTCAAAACATACAAGCTGATTTAAATAAATGGCATTTCGGGTCCTTCTCCTGGTTGGGTAGGACAGCCATATTAAAAATGAATGTACTGCCCAGACTTCTTTACCTTTTCAGGCAATCCCCATAAAGCTACCCACCTCCTTTTTTACATCATACAAGCGTATGTGCAGGACTTTTATCTGGGCGTCCAGGACCCCCCGACTAAGCTGGGATAGGCTAGTACTCCCCAAGCTATTAGGGGGCCTTGGCCTCCCCAACATTCAAAAATACCACTGGGCATGTCATTTAACTAGGATTGTAGATTGGCATCTGCATCGTTCCAATAAAGCCTGGATTACACTTGAGGATTCTTTCACTAAAACCCCGCTGTCACATCTACCCTGGATCAATCACAACTCCATCCCTAGAGATTTGGTGACACATCCCTTTATTGGAGCCACATTGTCCCACCTTAAATTAGCCGGCAGAGCACTCTATTACACACCGCACCCAGGTCCTATGACCCCTTTGGTCCGTAATCCTGACTTCCAGCCAGGCCTTGCCTTAAGAGACCTGCACAGGGAATCATGCACAGCCCCCATCAGGGCATACCACTTCTTCCAAAATGGTGAACTCCTCCCCCACCAAGCCATGGCAGCCAAACTCACGGAATACAACATCCCCTTTTACAAGTACCTACAAATAAGACACTTTTTTGCTGAAGCCAAATCCATCTCACTGTGGTACCGAGAGCGTACACCCTTTGAATTGCTATGTGATAGTTCAGAACCCCAACGTCATGTGATCTCTACTGTCTACGCATTCTTATTTTCAAATTGCAAAATTAAAGATGATAAGCTTATCTGTCGTTGGGAATCAGAACTGTCTATAGACTTAACTTCCACTGAATGGGAACGTATACACAACCATATTCATAAGGGCTCCATTAATGTATCCACCCAGGAAAACAGATACAAAATATTCACCAACTGGTATAGGACACCTGACAAGATCCACAAAATGCACCCCTCTGTCACCCCGACATGCTGGTGTTGCAATGCGGTGCTTGGCACCCTCATTCATATCTGGTGGGAATGTCCTCTTATCATACTGTACTGGACGGAAATTCACCGCCTTATCACCCAAATTACCTCTTACGCCCCAGACTTCACTCCGGCCCAGTACATGCTCCATCACACCTCCATGCCCCTCTCCTCCTACAAAAAATCCCTTACCCTACACCTTATCAATGCAGCCAACCTCTGTGTCCCGGTTCACTGGAGGAGTTCCACACCACCCACAGTGGCTGAATGGTTCAAAAGAGTTGATAGAACGGCCGAGATGGAAAAACTCATTTACCAAGCAAAAGACAATCCGACAAAATTTAATACAACATGGGCTTGCTGGTTACACTTTAGAGTTTCCTCGACGCAGATCATTCCGCCCGGTGACCCAACCTCTCAGCCATGATCGATACTGATCTGTCACAGAAACGTCACTGATCGTGCCCTCCCTCCGTCCATACCCTTCCTTACCCTATTGATCCTCACCAATCATACTTAGGGGATTTCCACACCCTCTCAACCTGATACCAACATAACTCCTTCACTGTTCTGGCAGGAGCACACACCCTAATGGTTTCTGGTTCCCTTACTCCCCCCCCCACTCCTAAACAACATATTATTATTACGGAGCTGCCTCTCAATCATATGGGTACCGAATAGGTTTAACACCACACACATTACTACACATGGCCCCCACCCATTCACAGTTAGAACCCTTTAGGGGTGAATGGGTTTAAGGGTGGCTTTGATCGGTACATAACATTACCCCGATTGGACCCCTACCCCCACACCAACCCCTTCTCCCTCACACGGAGATGCTTAATGATTCTTAGTTTATACACTTGTTATTTAGGGTATTCCCGCTTTACCATAGGAATACTTTACTGGGTCGGAACTTCACCTACATCACTAATACAGAAGTGACCTAGTAAGAGGCTCAGTTGGTCGTATTTTGAACTTGTTCTTTCATTTCTGCTTTATTTATTGATTGTATGACTTATTGATTGTATTAACAGCTTCTGTTTCAATGTATACCAGATAACTGTGACTTTATGTATATCTGAAAAATTTTAATAAACATTTATTGAAAAAAAAAACGCTTTCATTGTGATTGGCAATAAACATAATACTGGACAGTTAGCTGTTTTTTTTTTATTTAGAAAATACATCTTAAATAACGACAACATGTTCTATGGTCCATGGTCTATGGTCCATGGATTATATAGCTTTTACCTCCACCTAGGATCCCCAAGCTGCTCTGTTTAATCTGTCCACAATATGCATGGCACATGTGTATTGTATAGTGTACTGCGTATATGTGTACATGCCCTGGACACTACAGATTCCTAACACTCTCAGAGAACTGGTTTCTGTTATGATGACCTATCTTATGAAAGTACCACCCAAAAAAAAATAAAGCTGTAATTCTTTTAGTATATTTACTACATACTCTTCTTTGATTTCAGTAATGTTCTAGGGAATAATATACAGTATGTGGGATGGCTTTTAGGAAAGTGAATCTCTATCCTTAAGCAAAGACCAAGGTTCCAAGTGCTTCAAAGACAGCCAGAAATCAGCCAACAAGTGTCTTGGTACTTGAAACTGAGTACCAAGAATTTGACTGGTTGATACAAGTTGATCCAAGAGGAATACTCAAAAGACTGCTTAACTCCCCCTTCTATATTATAGCGGTTGTATACCCATAAGACTATTTTTCAGTATGTGAATAATTGCAGGTTATGAAATGTATAGCGCTATATCTCTATACCTGCTTTCCTTGCGAGTAATCTATATTTTTCTTTCTTATGACGTCACTCGCGCATGCGCCGCGTGTCCCAATTTTCCGGCAGGGTCTATGCCAGGGCTACGTCATTTCCTATTGCCAACGTCAGCCCCGACATCCCGCGATACAGCCTTATACTAGCTCCTCATTGAGGAGAGGATTGTGGATACCTTGCTATTACTGCACATGCGTGGGATTATGGACAGGAAAAGCTACTGCGGGCGGAACTAGCTTAGTTGGGAGCAGCAAGCAGGAGCTTTTCAAATAGAAGGATTTATGACAGTAAGAAATATTTTTGGGCAAACTCTTATTACCAATTTTATTGTAAATAAATAGTTATATTAGAATATTGTTTAAATCTAGTATCATTAGGAGAGTTTACTACCACTTTAAACATTATAAAAACAGATTCCCTCCAAAAATTGCAGCTGTGTTTATCTCTAAAAAAGAAAAAATACCTCATTGTTTCCAGCAGGCAGAAACTGTTTTCCTTTTATTTCTACAGATCTGTCCAAAATCTTTGTGACCTATCCTATAAATAAGGATGTAAATAAATATGTATATACTCTATACATTTATACAGGGCTTTTTTTCTCGGAGAATAGGTGCAGGAACTCCCCCCATCTGAGTCACCCCTTGTCTCTGCCCCCTAACCACCTGTGACCACCATCCCTTGATTCCACCCCCTACCCATCTACCAGTACTGCCCCTTTTAGAGAATACCGAACCAAGTGTCATTTTGTGGTGCTAAATCATTTGTATAGAACATGTTAATGATATGCAGTAAATGAAATGAAAGCAGTAAAAATAGATCCCCTGCAGCCAGGAACAATAGAATCCCAGGAATAGATCCCACACTACAATAGACTCCCCCAGCAACAATGGACTCCACCCCAACAACAATAGATTCCATGCAGCAACAGTGAACCACCTACAACAAAATATCACACCCAGTAACAAAATATCCACCCAAGTAACATTAGACCCCCCAGCAGCAACAACAGATCTCCCAGCAGCCAGCATCAATAGATCCTCCAGCAGCCAGTAAAAATAGACCTCTCCCTCAACAGTAGATCCCTTCCAGCAACATAAGACCCCCCAGCAACAACATATTCTCCATCAGCAACAATAGACCCTCACACAAAATCAGATCCCCACCAGTGACAATAGATCCACCAGCAGCCAACATCAATAGACCCTACAGCACACCACACACCCCATGCTATTATATACATTCAGTGCTGGAGGTGCCGGAACTGCGCTCCCCCGCGTTCCCGCTGAAAAAAAGCCCTGCATTTATATATTTCACATGCGTTAATGCATAGTCTGAAAAAACCTAAAAAAAGAAAACTAACAGAGCCACTACATGTAATGATTGGTAAGCTGCAATATATTACATTTTTCATTTTGGGTTTAATACCGCTTTAATAATTTAGATGTTTTCAAGTAAATTAAAAATCAAAAATAGGACTGACAACTTTACAATACTATATATAAATATATATAATCAATGGCGTATTAAAAGCAGAGCAGTGGTCCTCCTGTCCCTTCTCTTCTTTTAATAAGTAACCACTGACACAAATTATCTTTTAAGCGGCCTTTTAAGAGAACATTTTCCCCATCAGTCACAAATATAACATTCTTCCCATTGACCATCATGGTAAGGGGCATTCTCAATGACCACCAATATAGGAAATAATTGTATTCCCACTGACCACTAAGGTCACAGGTATTCTTAATCATATTGATCACAAATGTAAGGGGGCATTCTTTCTTACATTACCTACCAATGTCAGGGGGCCTTTCTTCGATTGGCCATTAATGTAAAATTATACTTTTTCGCTGACCACTAAAGTAAGGGAGCACTTCCCCGCTGACCATCAATGTAGGGGCCACCTCTATACTCACTATAAATGTATGGAGCATTACTCCACCAACCACCAATGTAGCATGCATAATGGTTTTTTTTTAGCCATTGAAATTATTTGCTTCCTTTTCTGATTATTAATGAAAATACTTTTACTATCTAACAGAGGAGCAGTTAAAAAATGACGCACCCTGTGCACCAAATATGTAACATTTACCACTTGCAGTAAATTTTGCAACTTGAAATAAAAAAAAAAATAGACAAGCAAAATGTAAAACGCATGTAAATTTAGCTTTTAGTATTTGCTATTTACAGTATTTCTTTTTGAAGAAACCACCACAGCTGGTAAATTAATCTTCTTTTAAACACACACATGATCCTCCAAATCCATAATAATCTTTCTATTTTGTACCTGCTGTTGAATGGATTATCTCCAGGAATTATGTGCGTACTGTCTTTTCCAACCAGGAGTTTGATGCGGTCATAAAACGACTTTACTGCTGGTGAGCCTGACTGGCTTTGCTGGATGATATCAAGAGGATCGCGCGATCCACGGCAAAGTAAACTTGACTGGCAAGTTGTTTGAAGGCAACAGTCTGGGTCCAGACAATCCACAAGTCCATCTAAATGGCATAAATAGATATGCATATTAAAACATTATTAAATGTATGTACTGCACAAAAAGCACAGTCAACTGGATCTATCAACAAGAATCAGCCTGGACCATACTTACTATAGTTTGAATAAAGGTGATGTTAACCTGTATACATGTCAAACATTCAATCACAAGCAGAAAGAGAAAAACATAGAGCTTCTGTTGGACCCTTGCTGTGAACACAGTATCACTTCATCTCACACAAATAAATAAGACCTTTGTGTCAAGTATCCCGGGACAACATTTATTGTATTATAGGCCTCCACATTTATTTTGGGCTGTTGCTAAGTTTCTTTTGATACATATCGGACATCTAATCACAAGCAGAGGGAGAATTGCACTGAATTTTAATAAATCAGTCCCTTTCTTTAACTTTATCAGGACCACATTTATTGTATGCACACTTCCACATAGATTTTCAGCTGATGTTGTGCTACCTTTTTATATTGCCTAAGACTTGTATGGAATAACTACAATTTTCTAAATTGTACTTCCTAAAGAAATAATGTGTCTTAAAGAAAATTGATTCGGGGCAAAGCAACAGGTTTGCATTATTCTCCCATCCCACTCCAACATAAGCTTACCATTTCTTTTCTCCCCTGCTCCATTCAGTATCAGTGTAAAAAAGGAAATGCCCAGCATTTTTTGGATATGGAAGGCCATGTGACTGACTCCATGGGACAGCACTGAGCCAATCAAGGCTCCCACATGGGGACTCCTTAGCCTTGTGTAAAACTATAACGCCCATGACTTGTAGCTTAAGCAAGACTATAATCTATTCCTCTTAACTGAACAGTAGAACAGGAGAGTAAAAGGAAGGTAAGTGTGGAGGAATAAGTTAACTTGTACATGTTTCTTTGCCCTGTATGGGTAAAGCACAGGTTTATTTTAAAAAGGCACATGTTCACTTTATCTTTCACTACTAAAATAAATTTAACTTTTTGCATAAAATAGCACTCCTGTTATATAAACCAATGTGCAGATTAATACTACAATATAAAAGATGGTTTGATCTGGAAAAGACCATACACAGGGCCATGTTGAGACCTTATACTTACTTATGAGTCAGAGATAACATTTAAGAAAGTAAAACTGCAAGTTTTCTACTGTTACTTGTTTTAAATGTGGAAGGATAGGGTTGAGTTGCTAATGACTGTGTACTTTGAAAGTGCAGTTGCACAAATTTTCCCCAGAGCTTAGTAAATGTGGTAAAGCTCTGCCGAGTTTCATCATTCAATCAGGTGCAAGCTTATGAAATCCTAAAGCTGTTTTTTCCCACTGACATAAGCCCAAAGCTCATCAGCATAAACCCTTACACTAGCAAGGGTAAATACTTCCAATACAGCCTTCCTTTTTTGCAGCACATTTTTTTCAGGTTACCAAGTGTGTGTTCACAATTTTTACCAAACTACACTTTTTTCACAACTGTACAAAACTTCTGTTTCAAAGATCATGTTATTGTTCTTCCCTGTACACCAACTACCAGTTAAAATTCATAATAAAGGTGATGGACAATGGTGGCATGCAGTCTCCCAGGGATGGAGTATGCAAAAATGGCATACAGATTTCAGCATGTCACTTCTTTATTAAATAGCGTAGGCTACACAGACACATTTCTTTCTGACAATTTTCATACTGTAAGTTAACCAGGAACTATTTTGTAATTTGATATATGTTCTTTTGTAAGTCAGCTTCCAGCAGCTGCATACTACCAGCCACACTGACAATACCAAACTCTTATATTTATGTCCTGCTGTGTTACTTTAATTCTAGGGCAGATCAGAAATTCTCATCAACAAATCCCTTATTACCAAATTAGGGAAATTAAAAGAGAGGCACAATCATTGTCATGAAAATTGTATATCATGCTCTTGGAGCCCATAATAAAAATTAGGATATTCTTGCCACTGGCAGAGCAATCATTTAAACATTCTGACTATGTAGTTGTTTGTTTTTTGTCTTTGTCAGGCTAAGGAATCTATTTAAAGAAAGGTCGAACTTGATTTTTTTGTCTTTTTTTTCAAGAGAACTATTGATTGATTCTTATAGTTTAAATTATTTTTACTTTTGTTGAAATATGGTAAAAGTAAAAAAAAAATGCTCAGAGCAGCTTTAAAAATAAGTTAAAGAAATATATTGTATAACTAGATTTTGCCAATAAATAAAATTCTTGTGCTGGGAATTTTATGGAAAATGTCATGTGCTGCAAGAATGAGCTGTGGTTTCTGAATCTTCACATTGAGGTGTCCGTTTATGAAGCAGTGAAATCTATTCACTGCTTCGTTCTCCGGCATTCACAGTGAAGATTTTTCTCCTCTGTGTGCCAGTTTATGAAGCTTTGTAGATCGCTTCACCTTTGGAGGAGTGAAGAGATCTACAAATGCTTTCAACAGTGGAGAACGGCTCCTGATACTGGAATCTCGTGAGACTTTACGAGATTACAGCACCAGAAATACAGAGATGTCAGTTTATTAAGCAGTGATAAATTATCACCGCTCAATACACGGACAGACGGCGTGAATTACTGTTAATAAAATAATGAGTCCCCCTACATTATATACATATGTATACACACACACACATTATATATACATGTATATACACATACATTATATATATATATATACATATACACATTATATGTATATATGTATATATATGTATACACATAAATATGACAGGGGGACATGCTTACAGTGTTGGGGGGTCTGAACGAGGCATAAGGAAGTTAAAAATCTTCCTCCTTCCCCCTCAGATCCCCCAGATTTCCTCTTCACTCCCCGATTCACCACCTCTGAGCTGGTGAACCTGGGAGTGTGAATTCTAACTCAGATCGCCAGTGAAGCAGTGAGATCACCGCTTCATAAACTGGCCGTTTCTGTGTCATTCATGAGGATTCTCCGTGTGTAGAGATAATCGGTGGGAGAACAAGTTCAAACATGTTCTCCCCCGATTATCACTGTTTCATAAACTGTTTATGGACTGTGATCAGCGGCGATCCTCTGGATCACCGCTGATCACTGCTTCATAAACGGACACCTGAGTGGCCAAATTTTCTCATGCTGTGTTGCTGCTTAGTCCTCACAGCAGAACGACATTCTCCTCATCAGCGCTGGGCAATATGTAAAGGTTGTGCTAAAAAATCAGGCAATAACCATGTAACAGGTTTTACTCCTCCCCAAAAATGAACTACACATCTTATATAGAATGAAGAGTAAAAAAGCAAGCAATGGACAAAACAGATGTGAGAACATGCATAGATAATAGCAAGACTACTGCAACTACTTCTTGCAGGAGAAATGCCATCCTTAATCTCTCATAGCCTGTCATTTTTCAGTGGATGGAAACCAAAGACATAACTTGCATTAAAGCAACTCTATTGCCTTCTAAAAAATAAAAGACAAGTCCCTGCAAAAGACGTCACCTTTCTAATTGTCTGTTTTTTTATGCTTGCTCTCGTAAAGAGCTATGTCATCTAATGGGGCCAGACAGAGAGAATGTGCAATTGGAGTTTATAGTGTATGGCAAGTTGAAGAGTGTGTTTGGCGCAGAAGAATCTCATGCAGCATAGTTAATATTTTTAGGCTTTTTTTTTTTTTTTTTTTTTTTTTTTACAAGAAGTGTTCTTTAATTTTTTTAAGGAGACCACAGTTGCTTTAAAGTGGCATATTGACTTTTTTTTTTTTTCACTGTTTTGCTTTTGCTAATCTGTTGCCTTTTCACCATGTTTTTTCCACAAACCACAGTTTTCTACTGGTACATCAATCTTATGAACTGAAGAAAGTCTATGTAAAATTTAGCTGTAAAATAAGGTGCTGTTGTGGATTGAACAACTATATTTTGTTGATCTTTAATAATAGTCCCTCAAGTGTTTTTCATAATGTTGTAAAAAATCAGAGGGAGCTGAATCGATTTGTCTCATCTTTTGGCCAGTTGCTAATTTTCTATTTGTTTAAATGTGCATTGTCAGTTTGTTTGATCTATGGGTAATTATGCAATTCATGAAATTAGGCAATTGGAATTCATAATGGAGTTTGTGTGTTTTCCCTGTGTTTAAATGAGTGCTCTGGCATCTTGACAAATATGCTCTAGCATGTGTGTGCTTGTATAAATGTAACAAAGACATTAGAAAGACCCTTCAGGGTAAGGCTGCTTGCTTTACATGTGACAGATTGGCTTTACTCTAAACAGCTAAACAAGTAGGCTGTCATTCCTGACTTTTTTCTAATAATGCTGTTCTTCTGACTGTTGTAATGACTTGCAGTAGTGACCGCTATACGTTAACTATTTCTAACCTTACCACTATATATGCTATATGCACATCACACACTCATGGGCACCACACTCTGTAATCTCTGTTGTATATTACATAGTCGTGACTGTAGAACTTTGTAGGCCTCATGCACACTGGGCACCAAAAATGCCACTTTTAAGGGTGTTTGACTTTTGCCTCTGCCTCTAAACACCCCTCTATGTTAGCATGCCTCTGACATGACTAGGCATTAAGGGAATTGTAGTTCCTGAACAACTGGAGGGTCATAGTTTGGAGACCCCTGCTGTAGATTACACATCTCTGACCACTGTATTTTGTGAGCTTTACATTTAAAATGAATATAAACAGTCTCTGATGGTCTTCTGCTGTGTGTGAGTAGTTTGTCACATGCTTCTATAGCATTCCCCTGCAATATGCAGGCATTCTATTAAGTGAGCACTCTGTTTCAGTCCTTGTAAATTGTAATTGTATTCTATGCCATGTTATACTGACTTAGAATAAGCCATTACTGTTTATTCTTACATTTTACCACACCAAATAAAGGTAAGCCACACACACCACAGCATACTTCACTTAAAGGTGGGTCTTTGCTCTCACTTTTTGTTGTGGGCCCCAGGTGCCCTGGTGTGACAATGGTTGTGCTCTATTCATGCTGTTTGCACTCACAGCTAAGGGTTAGAAAGCATAACAAATACAGATAGATGAAATTAAAATAATATTTCTATAAATGTCTTTTAGCTTAGTTGTTGAATTCTCTCTATACATTTTCCCTCCATCTCTCCCCTAAACTTTTTTCCTCTAGACTGTAGATCACACATCTTAATGATGGAAGAACACAACTTTGCAAGGTGTGATCACCTTCTATTTGAACATATATGTGTCCCATTACACTTTTTATGTCTGTTAGTACTTGTGAACCCATTATTCCCACATGACTTCATAAACTGTGGCATGATAATGGGCTTCTGCACACAGGCTCTTTTTTGAAGACAACGAACTTTAAATTGGCACACTGATATCCCAGTGGCCTGTCAGTCAAGAGAATCACATCACTGTGCCAGTGAAGCCCCCTTGGATATAGTCTGACATTGCAATCTTCACTAAATTACCCTGTCACTGCCAATCTTACAGTTATCTTGCAAACAATAAAGCAGGCAATCAAACTACTCAGAAATTGCCAGTTCGGGAGTAGGAAGGCTAGTACGTCTCCATTCAATACTGGCAAAAAAGAATATAGTTGGATGAGAGATTCATATATTTTTCATTTTCACCATTACAGAGGGCAGCATGCTTTGACATCTGAATGTACCCTTCAACACCACCATGAATTTCTTACTCCTCATGTCATAAAGAGTACCAGCTATATTATTCTGCAAGAGATGCCTGTTCATTGACAGCAAGCAAGTAGCTTTGTGTATTGCACATATATTACAAATACGTTTTAAAGTGCTCTCCTGACAAAAGTGATATTCTCCATGTCCTAGATGCTCTTCAAGCAGAAAACTTAAGGTTTCTCATACACCGAAATCTTTGGGTCATACAAATGTTAAACAAATGCATAGAAATCCCTCTTGAATTAAAATTTTCATCAAAAACAAAGTACCTTAAAATACAGCAGTTCACTAAATATAGAAGAATGTTTTGCCCTAGACATATGTGCAGTCTGATAATTAGGGCCAGTGCTACCGCTAGGCGAACTAGACAGTCGCCTGGGGCACACTGCCGCTTAGGCCGCTGGTTTTCCTACTCTTCACCACAGGGACATAGATAAGGGGGATTAGGGGGTCTGAACACCCTAGAGGGCCCTGTTCAGCTCATTTAGTCCCTGCTGCCGCATGGAGCTGTGCCACTCAACCTCAGCAATCAGATCTGTGAGAGAATATAGGCCAAGCGGCAGTGGTGAGGTGGTTCCCAGACTTCCCCCTCCTCCTTTCTTGCCCTCTTCCTTCTCTGCAAAAGGGGCCTGGGGGGGCAAGCACGTGATTCTTTGCTAGAACATCAGCGGTCCCAGCAACCAATCACATGCTTGCCCCACCCCCAGGCCCCAACATTCAGAGAAGGAGGAGGGCAAGGACAGAACTTCCTCCATCAGACCTACCCAGTCAGGGATTGACATCACTGTAGGCAGGAAACTGGGACACAGGTTGGGCTCTGCAGAGATGTTCCAGACTGACCAGCAGCACTGAGGGACTCAGGTGAGCTTAATATCCTGCTGCTGGTACCTGTAAAAATGTCTTCCCGCCTCACCCCCCCACCACCTCACCTACCCCCATACTGCCTCACCCACCCCTTATACTGCCTCACCCACCCCCATACTGCCTCACCCACCCCCCATACTGCCTTACTTACCCCTCATACTGCCTCATCTACCCCTCATACTGCCATACCCACCCCGCATACTGCTTTACTTACCCCTCATACTACCTCAC
Source organism: Aquarana catesbeiana (assembly GCF_042186555.1). NCBI lineage: Eukaryota > Metazoa > Chordata > Amphibia > Anura > Ranidae > Aquarana > Aquarana catesbeiana. The sequence goes on along the minus strand of NC_133326.1, from coordinate 405,004,046 downwards.
CCACCCCTCATACTGCCATACCTACCCCCCTATACCGCCTCACCTACCCCTAATACTGCCTCACCTACCATTCATACTGCCTCACCTACCCCAATACTGCCTACCATATCGCCTCACCCACTCTACTATACTGCCTCATCTACCCCCCATATGTCCTCACCTACCCCTCATACCACACCTCCCTGTCACCCACCAAACCTCCTCAGGTTACAGCAAATGCCACCCACCTCTCCCTCATTCCACTCCTCTCCTACTCACCTAAATCTTCCTCGCCAGTCAAAACACCTTACACATGCCTCATTCAGCCCTGCTTGTAACACTGAAAGTGTATTAGTCTGCTGACCCATTAAACAATGCACTCCCTATGTGATTGGTGTCCTCTTTCATTTGTTATTTAAGTGATATTCATGCCTAACCATAACTATTCTCAAAAATGTCCCCCCCTCTCCACTTACTACTGACCCCTAGCAACCTTACTGAGCAGTGCAAGAGGCACCATCTTGTGTCACTCTTGTAACTTAAGAGCTGAACCCCCCCAGGAAAATAAATTATCTATGGCCCTGTTCTTCCGGCTTCCTAACACTTTGCTGGCTTCCCTACACAGTCCTCCGATGTTCCCCATACACTGTACCGATGTTCTCGCATACCGCTGCAGGATTGGATGATGTTAACTTGAGACAAAGCTGCCACCTGCAAACTTTAGCCAATCCGTGACGAAGAGGTATTCAGCCAATAGGGTGCCATGCAAGCCCTGCTGCGCACAACATCTCTTCTTCCCTGCTCCCCAGTCAGTCTCCACACAGAGCTAACCATGATAAGGAGGTGAGAAAGCATCCCTGCACAGGCTGCATTTGCCGATAAATTAGGAAATGTATCAGTAGTTGGACTTAGACTGCAAATCATATGCTTCTTTAATATAATGTTATCATCGTGAGGGGTTCAAGTAGTTGGTCTTGCCTAGGTTGCAAAATAGTCTAGCACTGGCCCTCCTGATGATTCATTCTAGGTGGAGCCTCTTCACAAATTATCTGGACTGTCCAGACAATGTGCACCATTTTTCTGCTATAGATGTTGGTTAAGATGTAGTATCAAGATGTTGATCAGGGGTGGCTAAGATTAACTGTTAGAAAAACATTTACCTGCTGTTCTCTCTTCCCCTACTACACAAAAGGATGTTGCCTAGTCACTGATTATATTCTCTACTCTAATACAGGTCAGGTCACCCATTTATATTACTTGGAAAACTGAAAGCTGCAAAACCATTGACAGAGTTGGCTTCAAACAGAAGCCACCATTATGAAGTCCACATCTTGCAGAGAGGGATACATGAGAAGAAAGGCTTGAGGTGGTAGAACTGAATTTTGCAACTCAAGGTTTTGTTTACTCACACCTTATTTGACTATTGAAATATTTGAGAACCTAACATTGGTTCAGGTTTGCTCCTGGGTGCCTCAGGTCCAGTAACACCCAAGCCCCTAGTTGGCACCATCTGGTAAATTGACCTCCAGCCCAATAGTACCTTCATAGCTCTGGTCCCGACATCACTCAAAAGAGCCAGAGCTGGTGATGAGGGACTTGCAGCTTTCCTGATCTCAAGTAATTAGCACTGTCACCAATGATTTATTTAGCTCCTACTGGCCACAAACATAGAGGAACATGTCACCATAATTTCAAGGTTAAAATAAAATTTTGCACTGATTAAATGCAATCTAAAAGATAAAGAACTTTCATCATTTGTGGCCGATTTTCTTACATATGTAACAGCATAAAGCATAGTTGTGAACTATACACAGAGAGGGTGGGTTCATCTACATGGCAATATAAACAAGTAAATAATTATGGATAGACAAACTGGCTCACATGAGACATTGTACCCATTTGCATTTAGTGTCTTTTTTTTGCTGATGTTTACATTAGCTAGCAATGCTGCTTAAAAAGACACTGTTGCTATACCCAAGCCTAATACTCACCTTCTCACCTTCCAAGAGTGCTTGGACCTAGCTGCAAGGCCCCATTGCTGTCACAGGGAAGAAGGCCACATCAGGACCTGTCATCCTTATTTCTATTACATGGGATGTTTACATTCCTTGTAATAGGAATAAAAGTGATAAAAATAAAATAAAAGGACAGTATAAATTGAGAAAAAGGACCTCCAAGGTAGTATTCTCAGGAATACTACCGGTACATCGAGCCACACCATAAAGGCAGAGGGAGATTAGGGAAGTAAACAAGTGGCTGAAAAGCTGGTGCAGTAAGGAGGGGTTTGGGTTCCTGGAGGACTGGGCCGACTTCTCAGTCGGTAACCGGTACTATAGAAGGGACGGACTGCACCTAAATGAGGAGGGTGCAGATCTGCTGGGAATGAAGATGGCCAAAAAGTTAGAGGGGTTTTTAAACTAGGCAATGGGGGGGAGGGTCCAGAGACAGTGATAGCCAGTGCGGAAGATATTCCAGAGGGTAGTATTGGGGGCATTAGTGGTAGGTTAACCAAAGCACAAAAACACAAGGTGAGTATAGTAGCAAGTCCTAGTTGCAATCTTGAAACACCCAATACGAGGACAATATGCGACCGGTCTAAACTATGTGGCATGTTCACCAATGCCAGGAGCATGGCGGACAAGATGGGTGAACTTGAGATACTGTTGTACAAGGAGGATTTGGATTTTGTGGGAATTTCAGAGACCTGGTTCAACTGCTCTCATGATTGGCTGGCAAACATTCAAGGGTATACCCTATACCGCAAGGATAGAGAGGGTAAAAAAGGGGGAGGGGTATGCCTATATATCAAGAATAATGTACAAGCGAATGTGAGAGATGACATCACTGAGGGAGCTAGAGAGCAGGGGGAATCCTTATGGGTAGAGCTCCAAAGGGATGAAGCTAAGGGGAAAATAATACTGGGAGTATGCTATAGGCCCCCTAACCTGAGGGAGGAAGTGGAGACGGATCTCCTATCACAAATTGGATTAGCAGCAAGGATGGGAAGTGTTATCATAATGGGGGATTTTAATTATCCAGACATAGACTGGGCGGAGGGAACCGCGCATTCATTTAAGGCTCGCCAGTTCCTTAATGTCTTGCAGGACAATTTTATGGGTCAGATGGTAGACGCACCAACTAGAAATAAAACATTACTGGATCTACTGATTACCAACAATACAGACCTGATCACAGATGTGGAAATACGGGGCAATTTAGGTAACAGCGATCACAGGTCAATTAGTTTCAGTATAAATCACACAAATAGGAAACATGAAGGGAACACAAAGACACTGAATTTCAAAAGAGCCAAGTTCCCTAAACTACAAACCTTGCTAAAAGACATAAATTGGAATAAAATATTAGGAACAAAGAATACGGAGGAGAGATCGGTTTGCTTTAAGAGCATATTAAATAAGGGCATTAGCCAATGTATCCCATTGGGTAATAAATTTAAAAGAGAGAACACAAATCCTGGATGGCTTAACTCCAATGTAAAAATGCATATAAAAGCAAAGGAGAAGGCCTTCAAAAAATACAAGGTTGAGGGATCATCCTCAGCATTCAGACTTTATAAAGAATGCAATAAGAAATGTAAGGGTGCAATTAGGACGGCTAAGATAGAACATGAAAGACACATAGCGGAGGAGAGCAAAAAAAATCCCAAGAAATTCTTTAAGTATGTAAACAGTAAAAAAGGGAGGACAGACCATATTGGCCCCATAAAGAATGAGGAAGGACATCTGGTTACAAAGGATGGGGAGATGGCAAAGGTATTGAATTTATTCTTCTCCTCAGTCTTCACGAGTGAATCAGGGGGCTTCAGTAACCAAAACTGCAGTGTTTATCCTCATGACACAACACAGGAAGCACCTCCATGGTTAACAGAGGACGGAATTAAAATTAGACTTGAGAAACTTAACATTAATAAATCACCGGGACCAGATGGCTTGCATCCAAGGGTACTTAGGGATCTCAGTCAGGTGATTGCCAGACCGTTGTTCCTAATTTTTACAGTCTATTGACTGGAATGGTACCAGCTGATTGGAGAAAAGCCAATGTAGCACCAATATTTAAAAAGGGCCCCAAAACATCCCTGGGAATTACAGACCAGTTAGCCTAACATCAATAGTATGTAAACTCTTGGAGGGGATGATAAGGGACTATATACAAGATTTTAGTAATAAGAACGATATCATTAGCAGTAATCAGCATGGATTCATGAAGAATCGTTCTTGCCAAACCAATCTATTAACCTTCTATGAGGAGGTGAGTTGCCATCTAGATAAAGGAAGGCCCGTAGACGTGGTGTATCTGGATTTTGCAAAAGCATTTGACACAGTTCCCCATAAACGTTTACTGTACAAAATAAGGTCCATTGGCATGGACCATAGAGTGAGTACATGGATTGAAAACTGGCTACAAGGGCTTGTTAAGAGGGTGGTGATAAATGGGGAGTACTCAGAATGGTCAGGGGTGGGTAGTGGGGTTCCCCAGGGTTCTGTGCTGGGACCAATCCTATTTAATTTGTTTATAAACGACCTGGAGGATGGGATAAACAGTTCAATCTCTGTATTTGCAGATGATACTAAGCTAAGCAGGGCAATAACTTCTCCGCAGGATGTGGAAACCTTGCAAAAAGACCTGAACAAATTAATGGGGTGGGCGACTACATGGCAAATGAGGTTCAATGTAGAAAAATGTAAAATAATGCATTTGGGTGGCAAAAATATGAATGCAATCTATACACTGGGGGGGAGAACCTCTGGGGGAATCTAGGATGGAAAAGGACCTGGGGGTCCTAGTAGATGATAGGCTCAGCAATGGCATGCAATGCCAAGCTGCTGCTAATAAAGCAAACAGAATATTGGCATTAAAAGGGGGATCAACTCCAGAGATAAAACGATAATTCTCCCGCTCTACAAGACTCTGGTCCGGCCGCACCTGGAGTATGCTGTCCAGTTCTGGGCACCAGTCCTCAGGAAGGATGTACTGGAAATGGAGCAAGTACAAAGAAGGGCAACAAAGCTAATAAAGGGTCTGGAGGATCTTAGTTATGAGGAAAGGTTGCGAGCGCTGAACTTATTCTCTCTGGAGAAGAGACGCTTGAGAGGGGATATGATTTCAATTTACAAATACTGTACTGGTGACCCCACAATAGGGATAAAACTTTTTTGCAGAAGAGAGTTTAATAAGACTCATGGCCACTCATTACAATTAGAAGAAAAGAGGTTTAACCTTAAACTACATAGAGGGTTCTTTACTGTAAAAGCGGCAAGGATGTGGAATTCCCTTCCACAGGCGGTGGTCTCAGCGGGGAGCATTGATAGCTTCAAGAAACTATTAGATAATCACCTGAATGACCGCAACATACAGGGATATGTAATGTAATACTGACACATAATCACACACATAGGTTGGACTTGATGGACGTGTGTCTTTTTTCAACCTCACCTACTATGTAACTATGTAACTATGTATAAAAATAAAAAATTTAAATAAATGCCATACACACACGCAGAAGTGAACGCATACGTAAGTCGCACACGCATATGTAGACAGTGTTCACACCACATATGTAAGGTATCACCGTGAATGTTAACCCCCTGGCGGTATTCCCTAGTGTGGCTCGGGGTGAAATTTCAGTACCATTAGCGGTAATCCTGAGCCACACTCGGGATCGCATCGCTGGATCCTGGAAGAGGTTACTTTCCTTGTCCCTGGGATCCTGCGATGTACTCCTGCTGTGTACGGTGGCCCGATCTTCCTCCCGATGCACTGTGTGCTCTGTGTGCCCTGGCTTCCGTTCCCTGCGATTGTCGTGACGCAGGGGTTGGAACCAGCGGCAAATTCAAAATGTATAAAGCACAAACACACTGATACATTGTAATCCTATTGGATTACATTACTAAATAAACTAAAATTAACCTTAGTTTGCCCCCCAGTGCTTTGTCCAGTGCCCCTGCCTGCAGTTTTACTGTACTTTCTGTCTGGAAACTGCAGAGCGACCATGGCATCATAAAAGCGTGCCTCTACTTCAAAAGCAGCATATGACCTGCTTGAAAACAGTGACAGTGATACAGAATCACTTGCAGAAGTGAGTGATAGCGATTCTTGGGGAAGTTCGTCATCAAGCACGGAAAGCGATTTCAGCAATGATCCTGCGACTGTGCCCAGTGATGTGCGGACTTGGTGCTCGATTGACTGCAGTACAGAGCACGCAGCACCCCCAAGATTCCCGTTTACCGGAGCACCTGGTATCAAAGTGGAGGTTGAAGATGACAGCCCCTTGGGATACCACCAACTCTTTTTGACTGATGAGATTATAGAAAAAATTGTTACGGAGACAAATCGGTACCAGGAGCAACAAGCTGCTATACCTCAGATGTTTTCATGGAGCAGAAAGTGGGAACCAGTGACCAAAGAGGACATCTGGAAGTTTCTGGGCCTAATTATTCTTCAGGGAGCGGTGGGGAAACCCCTGCAGAAGTGGTACTGGACAACCAACAAATTACTAGCCACTCCTTTTTTTGGCACCATGATGTTGGAGTACAAATTTTCTCTCATAATGAAATATCTGCACTTTCAAAATAATGAAGAATTTGATGAGACTTCTCATCCAGCTCCAAAACTGAAAAAGATTTGGGAAGTTTTTCAAATTATTCAGACAAATTTCCAGCAGACCTATGTACCAGATAGAGACTTCAGTATTGTCAAAAGTCTAATGGCCTACAAAGGAAGACTCGGCTGAATACAGTACATCGTGTCTAAGAGAGCACGATTTGGCATAAAATCATTCATGCTCTGTGAAACCAGCACTGGTTATGTATGGAATTTGGTCCTTTACACCGGGAAAGGGACCAAATTCAACGAAAGATTCAGTAATTATGGAATGGCAACCGCTTCCGTTCTTACTTTGATTGAGCCATTGCTGAATCAGGGCTACTATGTAACCACAGATAATTTTTTACACTTCTCCAGAACTCTATGAGCTCCTTCTACAGCACAAGACGGATGCATATGGGACCATTAGAGCTAACCGGCGTGACATGCCGCCAACCTTTGGCAATAAAAAGCTTAAGGCAGGAGAACCAGTTGCCTGGCAGAAAGGCAAAATAATGGCACTGAGATGGCGTGACAAAAAAGATGTGTGCCTAATGAGTACCATTCAAAACACCTCTACTGTCATGGTACATACAAAAAGTGGAAAAGACGTAATGAAACCACAAGTGGTGATGGACTACAACAACACCATGGGAGGTGTTGACAGAGCTGACCAGGCCATGACTTTTTAACCTGCTATGAAAAAGCAACAAAAAAATATTACAAAAAAATCTTCAGGCATCTTCTTGAACAGTGCCTATGGAATGCGTTTATTCTTCTAAAAAAAAAAAAAGAGTGACAGGCCTGTGGTTCATACGGACTTTGTTTGGAAAGTTGCCGAACATATATTTCTCAAGCACCAAACACCAACCACTGTAAATAGATCTGGACGTCATGCTGGCGTTGTGAACCCAGAACGCCTGACAAGTCGTCACTTTATGGACCACATTCCACCAATGGAAAAGAAGGCAGCACCGACAAGGATGTGTGTGGTTTGCTGCTCTAAGCGTGACGACAATGGAAGGAAAATCAGAAAAGGACCCGGTTCTACTGTCCTGACTGTGATGTCAGGCTTTGTGCTGTACCATGTTTTAAAATTTTCCATACCTGGAAAGGTTACTGAAGCAATATGACTACAAATATTGCACTCTTGTTTGGCCAAAAAAAGTCAGTGTTTTTGATTATATTATTTACTTAAATTTATTGAATACAAAGTACTATTACTATTATATTATTATTTGTTATTATTTATAGTTATTATATTATAATTTATGATTTTGTGTTTCAAACTTTATCATACCCAAGATGCCTACTAGACTCTTGTTTGGACAGATTTCAGTGAGTTATTCCTAAGAATTACAGGCCTACAATATAAAACACCAAATTTCCATGCAAAATAATGGTACCGCTTTCAGCACCTAAAATCTGAAATAATCATACCGCCAGGGAGATTAAAGTGAGAGCAATAATTCTAGTGTTAGACCTCCTCTGTAACTCTAAACAGGTAACCAATAAAGGCATTTAAATCTTCACCTACAGAGATTTTTAGGTAATGTAGTTTGTTGCCATTCCACAAGCATGCACAATTTTAAAGCGTGACATGTTAGGTATCTATTTAGGTGGCGTAAAATCATCTTTCACATTTTATAAAAAAATAAGGGTATATTTTGTGTTTTTATTTTTTTTTCATTAAAGTTTATTTTTTCCCCAAAAATTGCATTTGAAAAACTGCTGCACAAATACTGTGTGACATAAAAAATGTCAATTTTATTCCCTAGGGTCTCTGTTAAAAAAAATGTATGACATTTGGTTATAAGTAATTTTCTAGCAAAAAATACTGATTTAAACTTGTAAACAAAAAGTGCCAGAAAAAGCCTGGTCTTAAAGTGGTTACAATCAGGGCTTTTTTTCAGCGGGAATGCAGGGGAATGCAGTTCCGGCGCCTCCAGCAATGAATGTATGTAATGGAAAGGAGTGCTGGGGTGTGTTGCAAGGGTCTTTTGATGCTGGCTGCTGGGGGAATCTATTGTCGCTAGTGGGGATCTATTTTTGCATGGGGTTCATTATTGCTGGGTAGATCTATTGTTGCTGGTGGAGGGTCAATTGATGCTGGGAGGGATCTACTGTTGAAGGAGAACTCTTTTGATTAGGGCTGCTGAAAGATCTGTTGCTATTGCTTTGAGTCTATTGTTGCTGGGGTGTTTTTTGTTGCGGGGGGCATTGTTGCTGGGGGGTCTATTGTTAAGTGGGGGATCTATTGTTTGTGAGGGAGGTCTATTGTTTCTGGCGGATCTACTGTTGCTGGGATGGGGTCAATTGTCGCTCACAGCAGGAGAGCTATTATACTGTCTTTCTTGTTATCATGAACAAATTCTGTGCAAATCACTTAGTAGCACAAAAGGATTCTTGGTTCTGTATTCTGTAAAAGGGGTGATACTGGGAGGTCGATAGGAGGGGGGAACCAAGGGACATTGCTCAAAGGTGGGCAGGGGGCAGAAATGAAGGCTGACTCCAAAGGCGGGAGTTCTTGCACCTATTCTCTGAGAAAAAAAGCTTTGGTTAAAATAATAACTCAGGATCCTGCCATGAAGATCCTTGCTTAGGCACTGAATATTATAATGTGCAAATTTAGAAGTTGCTGCTTTAGTTCACGTTACACACATTACACCATCAGGAAAGCCACCCTGTTGTCACCATCAGGGAAAGCATCCTGACTGAGAAACACCATGCAACCATCATAGAAAATCATCAAAAGCACTAAGGATGTAAAAATTTTAAGAAAATGGTAATTGTTCATGATACAAGGTTCTTTGGGAATATAGATGTAATTTAGTTAAGTTTTCAAAATATTTTAAATAACTTTGGAATTACATTAACATGTTAACTCTCATATGAAATTGTTTAGTGATTGTGTAACAAGATGCATAATTGTCTGAATGATCAGACAGGGAGCAACTGTAACTTGCAGTTGAGTAAACCAATCAATAATGCAAAACAGGGTCAGAATGTCAAAAAGCATGCATATACTGCAGCATAATACAAAAGTATGAAAGCTGTGAAAAGCAATTACTCTGTGGCATAACATAGTTTCTATAAGACTTTAACAAAAAAGAGTCACACTGAGAATCACTACTTCAGTAAAACAGTTCATAGCACAGTATTTTGTGACTATCCTCATAGATAGTGTTCCTCTCAGTGAAGTGCAATGTAGTAGCTCTGGTATCACATGTGAACAACTGAAAAGATCCTAGGGCTTGCAAGGACATAAGGCCACCCCACTAGAATGGAAATACCGGTAGCAAATTGGAAGGGCTCCTCACAGTTGCTGGGTGTTCTGCAGAAAGTGTGCACTATTGGGCCCTGGGCCAGCTTCCTGCATGCTGCTTCTGAAGGCTGATGGCAGCGCAGGGCAGTTGATCTGATTTTTCTTTAAAAATCATCAAAAGGGTTAACTAATTTCAATGAAGAGTTCTAAACAGTATTTTCTATGTTTTTCTTGTTATTTAAAGATCACTGCTCTATAATTTTAGCAAGCCACATGTTATTTGAAAAGTATTCTTATGAAGTGCTGTTCAGCTTAATAAAATATGAAATAATTCATGATATGTGCTGGTCAATGAAAAACAACATCAGAAATCTTATGATAATTATAGCTTTTACTGAATTTCACTAAGATTTCGGTTGGTTATACAATTAAACCAAAATACGAAATCAAGAGAAATTCAGCAAGGGGTAATTTTAAAATGTGCATAACAATCATCTTATTTCCATACGCATGAAGGAAATAAATAGATTTGACTGAGATAAGGCTTGTACTTGGAAAATGTGAATAAATTACTTAGCGAGTAGATTTATATTACACTTTGAACATCTGTTCTCTGAGCCAAGATTATCGATGTACCTTTATTAAAATAATGATCAACAAATAAATAGCTCAGGTTGATATCAGCAAATAAATGTGTTAGTTACAGCATAGAACATCTGTAAAAAAAAACTGACATTAACAGTATAAAGACTTTGGATGACAAACCTTGGTAATTTAAAACTTGCATAGGGTGTAAACCTGCCTAAAAACTTAATTTAAAATGTTTTGAACAGAGTAGGGAAGGGTTCTGTCAAGCTTTTATTTGTGTTCCTGCTGGGGAGATTTACCCTCTCTTATTTATCCTACTAACCAAAGAGATGCCATATCCAAAATGTTAAAACTCTCAGGAAAACAGAAGGTGAGCGTAAATCTTCTGGTGGGGATATTGGTTCTTCTTTTAACAACTGTCTAAAAGGGGAATTCTACTCACTTCTTGTTGCATCTCCAAAACAGAAAATTAATGGTAATCTCTCGAATGGGACACAGCATAAAAAAAAAAAACGGACAATGGTTATAATAAGCAACCCTAAAAACTAGAAAACACACATATTAAGGGATCATTACATCCAGAGATTTAAGTGAGTTATGGCAATCTCTAATTTCATTGTAAAGGTTTAGCCTACACTCACTCCGTAACTCCTCCCAAGCCTTTATGTAGGTCTTTTAATGTGGTCAATAGACCTATTTAAGGCAAAATTTGGCTTCTATTTAGAATAATGAAACGAGTACAATGCTTAGATTTGAATCCAAGAGAAAAGTTTCCATTTTGTAAATTGTAATATGATTAATACATGGGCGCTACTTTGCAGATGAATGTTAGTATAAAATTGAGCTTTGAAGGCTGTCAGCTTGCTCATACAGGGTAAAGGGAGAGTGTCACTGCAAAAGACCCTCCTGACCCCCACATTGTAAACCTATCAGCACTCCCTTGCAACTCCTTGGCCCTCCTCAGCTAAAACTGAAACTGGCTGTGGTGATATCCCTTCTCTGGTCATGTTGCATATTTAAAAATGTCAGGTATTCTTGCCTGCTGTGGAGGATCAAGAATGTGCAATGAGTCTAAGGGGAACATAAGGGGATTGGATGCCCTTTACAGAGGCTCTGCATGGTCAAGGTCTTTTTTAAATGTATTTTTAAATTCAAATATTACTAAAAAACCTGTAGTTCCTTGTATGACAGGGTTTAGGTGGGGAATGGGAGGAGAAGCAGCAGTAGCTACTTGGACTGTGCTTCAGTGCATGGTGTTGTCAGTATAAAATTGTAGGATCATGCTTACATGAGAAAACAATAGATGTTTGGGAGTCTAGACCCCACCCCAGACTCACCACGGTATGGAAGGCAGATAGACTATCTCGGTACAGTGTGAAAGAAATACACATAAAATATATAAAACAAATCTGAAAATTTTCAAAATGTATTGATACAAAGTACAAAGACAACAAAAAGTGCTAAAAGAACACACAGATGACATGGTATTTCAACTAGTTTCGCGGGTTTGCCACGTCATCAGGAAATACATCTGTGGATAAATAAAAATACAATAACATATAGTATAATTATGAATCGGCAAACCCGCAAAACAAGTTGAAATATGTCATCTGTGTGTTTTTTTAGCACTTTTTGTTGTCTTTGTACTTTGTATCAATACATTTTGTAAATTTTCAGATTTGTTTTATATATTTTATGTGTATTTTTTTCACACTGTATCGAGATAGTCCGCCTGCCTTCCATTCCTTGGTGAGTCTGGGGTGGGGTCCAGACTCCAAAACATCTATTCTAAGTAAATTTGGATGATGGTACATGTTATATATTTCTACTGTATGTATTTATTACTGTTTTGTGAGGCCACTCATTCTCTTTACATGAGAAAAGAGCACAGTGGGAACTTATTAGTGTGCTGCTGCTCCTTCATTGTCAAATAACCAGGATGGGGACATGTCCTAGACCAAAAATGTACTGCCTAATTGCAGGATTTCTGGGACCTGAGTCTACTACCCTGCAGGGGCGCCTGAATCACAAAGTTGATTGCACATAGTTACAAATCTTCTCAAATCAAAAGATTTTCACAGTTCATCTTTAATGGCCACCCAGCGTTCTTTCTGGAAGCCATGGAAGCCACATTCCTCTTCTCAGTTTCTGTATCTATGAGGTAACTACTCCAATGTGTTCAGAGAACATGATTTATTGCAATACTATTATTGTATTATAACAGATAATTTTATTTTAAGACAGCTGCTTCCAAGCTATATTTAATTTTCATAGATTTTGCTGTTGCTTTTGTTAAGCATGTAGTGTACACTAAACATAAATGTTGATCTACTCTTTCCTTTTCTAATATTACATTAACAGTGCTGAGAATTTCTATTATTCTCTACAAACACGAGGAAGCAATTAAGTTTTAGGTGTTGTTGTTGAAACGGCAGCAACTGACAGCTGTGAATCAAGTGAAAAAATAATTGAAAAAAGTATGATCCATACTGGTGAGCTGCTTCTGCACAACCATGTATTGTAAAAAGATTACAGGCATGCACGCATTTCTCTGTAAACACTTTAAATGGGGAAACCTGTCATTCAGAAATACTGTCCTTTTGGTTTGAAAAATGCAATTCTATCAGATCTGTGTAGGTAAGAACGCATGAAAACTGTTTCGATTGAACAAATGGTATGATTGTGGTCTGCATAGTGGGGGATATATATACCAAACAAATATGATTGGAAATGAAAGTAAATATATGTAATATTTAAAAAGATATGTGATTATTATTTCCACTGCAAGAAAATCTTCTTTTATAACATATTTTTCATGACTCATTTGCTGAGCAACCTGCAATAGCAATTGAATCATCCTCTTAACTTTAGTCTCTTCCCATTCCTAAAATACTGCTTGTTTAATCTATATAACACTAGCTTTTGCTGCTGTAAAATAACATTTTAATATTGCACTATTTTACAAGTTTTAATTGGTTTGTATGCATCTGATACTTTGTTCTCTCTGTATGTTTTCTAGTAGTATTCAAATGAACCCCCAATAAAATCAGTAATAGAGTAAAGATTTCTACATTTTGCAAGGATGAATCAAATAATGTTTGTGACAATGATCTAGCTGCATAGTCACGAGTACTCATTTTATTATTATACTGTATTTATTTACATAGCCCTGCATGAAACTAAAATGCCTAATTAAATACAGCATTTCATATGCATTCCTGAAGGTTTCTTTTGTTGTTGTACTGCAATCAAGGAGTCTACACAGTGTACAAAGTGAAGCTGTGTGCAATATAGTATACAGCGCAATTTACAGAACCATGTGGGGTATGTAGTGTACAGCACTGTGTAAAAAAGTAAAATCATGTAGAGCATGTTATGTACAGCACAATGCGAAATAAACAAATATGAGTATAAGTTAAAATTATCCAAAAGGACTGGGATTGCTTCTGACTGTGCCCTTTTTGGATATTATTTCAGCAGCTCCCGCAGCCCCAGAATTGCATTTAACTAACACTGTACAGTATCCCCCTTCTCTATTTCTACATTAGCTACATAAAAAGTATAAAGGTGGCAAGAGGGTAGATTTGCTGGGCCAGTACATACAGCAATTAGACTCTCCAAGAAGAGGAGAATGCTATGCGATAGTAGGAAGGAGGGGTACGATGATAATGAGGTCTGATGAAGCCCAAATGGAGTCTGGAGAATGGAAAAGCCATGCTGAACACACTTTTATCCTCATTTCTCCAAGCTTCCTAGGACAGAGATGAAAATGTGCAAATTTAAATCTCATGTCTGTGCTAGGCACAGCAGAATTGACAGGGATCAGCTCAAAGTAGACAGTAAGTTTAGCTTAGTATTCCAGGTAGAGGGTCATAAAACCTCTAGCAGCATTAACAGTATCATAAATAGTACTTCAAATCTGGAAACCATCAAAAAGACTTCTAATTAAGCCCTCTTAAAAGTGACCATCATTTGATAAAAAAGAGTTCCATACATTTTCCATAATTCTGGCTATGATGGGATTCGATTATTAAAGCATTGCAAGAAAATAACAATCAAGTAGCTACCACACATTCCTATGCTATAAAGGGTACTGAATGCTTCTGTTAACCTCTTTCTGACCGCTAACAGTACACTTACTGCTAGCAGGTGGCAGCCTCAGGCACTCCATAACTGGACATAGCGGTGAACTACCTGGTTTAGAGGTGCATGCGTGTGAGCCCCCTGCTGATTTGTGCGTGTTTGGAATCAGCACACATTTGTCAGCAGGTTAAAGCTAATAGTTTGGGCTGCATACCTGCTGATCAGCGGTGGCCAATCACAGCAAAGAGATCTGTGTTTGTAAATACAGGCTCTGGCTGGATTTGTTCATCCTATCAGTTACCATTCAGAACTGAAAGCAAGGAGAGACTCTGCTAGATCTGCTAGATCTGTAAGTAAAAGCAAGTAAAAGCAGCACACATACACTTGCATACACTTGTTAGGCACACAGTTAAACCCTTGAGTGGCCTCCTGATCACTCCTATCACCCAATGTCATTAGTACAGTGTACAGTATTATCACTGATCACTGTATTTATGTCACTAGCAATGTCAGTGTCAGTTAGCGTCCCTTCCAGCCAGTGGCAGTTAGTGCCAGATTGCCCACCACACTATCACAGTCACACTATCAGTCGCTGATCACCGCTATCACTAGTATAGTGTCTGTACGGATCAGTAACTTGATCACAATCAAAACTAGCGTCCCCAATAGTATATTGTCCCCAAAAATGCAGTGTAAATGAATAAATACATTGTATTATAATGGATATGTTTTATAACACAAAGTAGAAAATATTGTTTGTTTTTTTCAAACTTTTTGGTCTTTTTTTGCTTATATAATAAAAAATCCAGCGGTGATCAAATACCACCAAAAGAAAGCTCTATTTGTGTGAAAATTGTGCCCTGGTCATGAAGGGGGTAAAACCTTCCAGAAGTGAAGCAGTTAAAACACATGGTTAACTGACCCCAATGATACCACTGTCAGTCTGTTGGTGCTCAGATTTTTTAAGTGGCCCAACTCCCTAGAAAGTTCAGAGGTATGTTGCAAGTAAATGAAAAACTGTTTATTT
Organism: Aquarana catesbeiana; assembly: GCF_042186555.1. Taxonomy (NCBI): domain Eukaryota; kingdom Metazoa; phylum Chordata; class Amphibia; order Anura; family Ranidae; genus Aquarana; species Aquarana catesbeiana. The sequence goes on along the minus strand of NC_133326.1, from coordinate 404,988,501 downwards.
TTTTTAAAGAAATTCTGCGCACAAGAATATTTTAAGTATTTCTATTTTAATGTATAACCTACCCATGTGTGCCTTACTTATAATATATATATATTTTATAATATAAACTATATATAGTATTTATATATTGCCCACATGTTACAGAGCACTTTACATATAGAGCATTTATAATGGGCAAACATATAATTTTATATCAAAACTCAACTAGACTATGAGATTAAATCAGCTAAATGCATTACAGGTTTATTAAAAAAAGGCATGCAAAATCTTACAGTATATTTTCTTTAGAAAGCAGCCAGAGTCTCGGTAGTAAAACCTGTCCCCTGACAAGATACTTTAGTGATGGAGCCTTACTCTCTGCATGGAAGCAGTGGTTCTGTTACAACTTTTCTTAGTCTCAGCTAGAGCTCTCCAATTATCAGGAAACATTAACTTTTCTGTTTGCAGAGTTATAGATCTGGCTTAGCAGAGAGCATGTAGGACCTCTGCAGATAGACCACTGCTTCCACACAGACAGCAGTGGATGCACATTTCAACAGCTGGCATGGAACAGGCTTTTCTAGTTATTTGTTGCTGCTTTCTATAAAATAAAAACTTTGAGAACTTAAAACAGAAAGTCAACATTGGCTTTAAGTGTGTTAATATATACATTGTATAACATTACTAAAATCTGCCAGGCCTTCTGTTACAATTTTAACAAGTTCTGTGCCATAACAGTCACATAGCCAGTTGTATGTTCTGTTCATACTTCCATGTCCTAGTATTTTAGGCCCCTTGGTCAATAGAAGCTGTCAGCCTTGACCTGGCCACATAGATGGGTATACCACTTTCCATAAAGCCTGACATCTTGTGCATGATAGCTCAGCTGTAACAAAACTCTGCTTTCAATGCTTAATACATCTTAATTACATTAATTAGATTGTTTGTTAGAGCACTTTATTCTGTACCAATATACTGCACTGTTTTATTTGAAGATAATATACTTGACATTACATCATTGGCAATTTTTCATGCATTACAATTTACTGATGCCAAGATTTCTAATCAAGAGATTGTAAAGCTTTTAGGGCGTGTCTTCTGGAAGTATGTCTTTCTTTATGTATCAATCCATCAAATAGACACTTAAAATAGTATCTGGGTTAGTGGGATGTTAATTGTATATAGTTATGCAAATCAAACCTGTTTGTTTATTCTTTTCTGCATCAGGTGCTTTGCTTAATTGGTTATATAATGCTAACGTAGGGTATTCTATAACAGTAACATGCATATCATTGTGGTGTCAATAGTATGGGTATTAGTAAATTGCAGATCATGCAGTTCCTTTAACAAAAGATGCCCTTTTTTCACAGCAGAAACACAAGCATGAAAATCTAGGTCTATTTTCACAACACAACACATACACAAGAACATTTCATTTATCATAATTCATTTTATTGCTTTGCAAACAGAACACACACGGAAGCGAATTGGACAGTGCTAGCAAAGGGATCATTAATTACCTTGTTTGTTGTCATTCACACACCACAATAAAAAAACAAAAAAGACATAAGAAATGCATAACAATAAACAGAATAAGCATTGTCAAATATTTAAGAGTGCAGATAAAATGTCTTATTATAATGTTTCATTTAACATAATATTATATAGTATTACAGGGAACTGTCCATGACCTCAATCTGACATCCAATATGATGTTCGATTGAGACCATTTATTGGTATATCTTGAAGGGGGAATTATTCCTTCTAATGTTGGAAGGAATCATTTTCACTAACAGGAGTTTTCCCAGCTTGTAGGAGAATCTCTAAATGACTGCCAATTCATTCTTCTTCTTAGTAAAAATAGGAATGAAGCAGCAAACTGTGCAGATTCAATCAGAAGGGTGAGTCATATGAAGATCTGTGGTTCCCACTCATCTGTCATTTTCAGGAGACATCTGCCCCAGCTTTAGCAAGATTGAGACATTAATGTACTTAGGAATAGTAGGTACAAATACACTTGACCACAATGCAGGTTATTTGCAAACAGATAATTTGAGCATGAAAAGGTCTGCTTTGCTAAAATTTATTGTGAAGTGAAAGGAAGGAAAGAGAAGAGAAGAGTCATTTACAGGTTCTTGCACATGATTAAAGTTTAAATTCACAAAACTTTACACAATGATCTGTATATGCAGCCATTTGCCTGTTTTTTTTTTTCAAATCTCATTGGATTCAGCTAAAGATAGCTATAGGTTTCTTCAAAATATGAATACCTTGGTGTATTAGCTTTGTGAATTAAGCCATAAATATTAAAAGTTAATTTAACTTTGTACTACTCTTTAAACTGTAAAAAAATAAAGTGATTGACTGTGTGTATGTATTTGCACCTAATTCAAGAAATCTTCTGTGCTACCAATATGACAGGCACTTGTGTGTAAATATCTGCTAATACTGTTTGCAGGCGAATATTATTAATCAGGTGTGTACACACCATTATGGGTGCACGCAGTAGAAAGTGCATACAATAATGGTGTTTAAAAGAGAGAAATGTTCCTGGATGGCGATTGTTGACCTTCCATGCAGTTGTAATCATGCCCAACTGAAGCCAAAACTGATTAGGGGAGCTAGGCAAGCAGAAAAAGTATCTACGGTGGCAGGTACACAGGTACATAACTTTTGACTACATCACAAATGTTGTTGAGCAAAACAATCCAACCATTATTCTGATTGTAATACTTACTTACATTCAAATGCCTATTTTCCAGGGTTCACCACAAACTATATTTGAAATCCAGGCCTTCCACCAGTCACAAAATCATATCTTGCTCAGGGCTTTCATCAGCCACCAAGCCTCATGCAGGTCTTCCACCAACCACATCCACTGAGCCTAATCAAGGTTTTCCACCAGCCACAGCCATAGGGCTTCATCCAGGTTTTGCACAAGTGTGCAGCTCTAGGTCTCCAGAGACCCTTCTAGCTCTTGCCATCAGTCCTCTCCCAGGACTATTCACTTATGTAAGTGACACACTATTGCATAACAGTAATGCTAAGGGAGAGTATCCTGCCTTCCAGCGTGTCAGCAGATCATAGCTAAATATTATAACCTTTTTATAGTCTAAGAATATTTTGCTGATTTTGTAAGTCTTATTTAAACTGTTGGTATGGTTGGCTGTCTCAAAACAAACCCACTAAATTAGATGGTGTCAAACTATTGGTGATGCTGTCAGGGCCACATGCAATGTAAGAAGAGATTTGGTGTAGAAAGAGGCGGTACAGGGACATGAAAAGAAAGCCGAAACAAAAAGCTGGTAAAAAGAGAAGTTTGATATGCAGGTTTTAAAACCTACAGCACCTTGGAAAAAGCCTCTAAGCTTACCACAGGGTGAGGAGTAAAATCTTTACTCTCATGAAGAGGCCCAGTTGCTGCTGCTATTCAACACTTCCAAGAGTATAGGGTGTCAGAAACCATGAACCAGACCAAGACAGAAGTACAGTAAAATCACACTTGTTTATTAATAAAAATAAAAAGGTAAATAGAGTAAGCATAGTCAAAGCATAGCCAGAGTCCAGTAACCGGATCGGGTAGTCAGCCAATCCAGCGTTCAGTAACCAGATCGGATCAGTAATCAGCCAGGCCAGAAGTCAGGGATCCAAGTAGAGGAACAGCAAGCAGGATAAGGAGCCAGAAGGGATGTCAGCAAAGCCAGTCTTTAAACAGGAATGCAGGAGATGGTTTCTTGTAATGTGATCAAGGCTAAGGCAGGAATGAAGTGAGCTGGAGATCTTTAAGTAGGCGAGACTGATGAGCAGATCCACAACAGTTGGTTAACTGTGGAGAGAAATGAGAGCTGGCAATTACCCAACAGCTGAGTGGCTAGCTCAGAGAAGGAAGGACTGAGCCAGCCCTGACAGTACCCACCTCCTCAATAACCCCTCCCCCTCAGAGGACCACCGGGCTTGAGGGGAAAACGTCTATGGAAATCATGGAGGAGAGCAGGAGTATGTACGCCGAGGATGAGACCCAGGAGCGTTCCTCTGGACTGTACCCCTTCCAATGCACCAGGTACTGTATGCGCCCACTGAACCTATGGGAGTCAACAATGGATTGTACCTCATACTCCTCATGGTTCTCAACCTGTAGAGGGTGAGAACATGGCACCGAGGTGGTAAAGTGGTTGCAGACCAATGGTTTCAATAAGGAGACATGAAACACATCTGAGATGCGCATACTAGGAGGAAGGTCCAACACGTAAGCCACTGGGTTAATCCTGCGATAGATACGGAAAGGCCCAATAAACTGAGGTGCGAACTTCAGTGAGGGAACACGAAGTCGGAGGTTGTGAGATGACAGCCAGACCCTGTCCCCAACCTGGTAGGAAGGCGCAGGCAGGTGTCTGCGGTCAGCATGGAGTCTGTACCTATCATTAGCATGACGCAAAGCCTCCTGGACTTGTGCCCAAGTGGAACGAAGACCACGGAGATGCTTCTCTAGCACAGGAATACTCTGCGGAACAAACGAGTCAGGCAACATGGAGGGTTGGAAACCATAATTCGCCATAAACGGAGACAATCAGGAAACAGAATTCAAGGAACTGCTGTGAGCAAACTCTGCCCATGGTAATAGGTCTGACCAGTTGTTGTGATGGTCAGAAATATAGCAACATAGGAATTGCTCCAAGGACTGATTGGCTCGTTCTGCAGCCCCATTAGACTGTGGGTGATGCGCAGTGGAGAAAGCAAGCTGAATTCCCAGCTGTGCACAAAAGGCTCGCCAGAACCGGGACACAAACTGACTACCCCTGTATCCGAGACAATCACCTTGGGTAGCCCATGTAAGCAAAAGATCTTCCGAGCAAAAATGGAAGCCAGTTCCTTTGAAGTGGGCAACTTCTTAAGTGGAATACAATGACACATCTTTGAGAACAGGTCAACCACCATAAGGATAACTGTGTTGACTTGGGAGTTGGGCAACTCCACAATGAAATCCATAGACAGGTGGGTCGAGGGCCTCTCTCGTTTGGGTATGGGTTGTAGAAGGCCCACTGGAAGGTGTCGTGGAGTCTTACTCTGAGCACACACGCAACAGGCAGCTACAAAGGCAGTTACATCAGCACGTAGACTAGGCCAGCAGAATTGTTGCCAGGGTGGCCAGCTGCCTTGGGAGAATGGTAAGTCTGTTGTACGGCAGTACGGAGACACTCTGGGACAAAGCAGTGGTCACAAGGTTTCTCAGGAGGAGCATCGACCTGAGCAGCAAGAATTTTGTCACCCAAAGGAGAAGTAAGACTGGTGCGAACCATAGCCAGAATACGATCAGGAGGAATCATAGGAACCAGAACTGACTCCAACTTGGAAGTGGAGGAAAATTATTGTGACAAGGCGTCAGCCCTTACATTCTTAGTACCGGGTAAGAATGAGACAATGTCATTGAAACTTGATAAGAAAAGAGCCCATCGCGCCCTTCTGGGAGAGAGGCGTTTAGCCTCAGACAAGAATGTGAGATTCTTATGGTCCGTAAGAATGAGAACAGGCACAGTGGTACCTTTGAGGAGATATCTCCATTCTTTCAGTGCTAAAATTATTGCCAACAGCTCTCTGTCACCAATCTCGTAATTGCACTCCGCAGGTGACAATTTCTTGGAAAAGTAGCCACAAGGATGCATAGCACTCTCAGAGGTAGGATGTTGAGACAGAAGGGCGCCAACACCAGTCTCAGAAGCATCAACCTCAAGGATAAAAGGTAACATAGGATCAGGATGTGCCAAAACAGCAGCATAAACAAAGGCAGCCTTGAGACTTTCAAAGGCCTTAAAGGACTCCAGAGACCAACTCTGTGGGTTACTGTTCTTTCTGTTAATATCGGTCAGGGGCTTGACCAGAGACGAGAAGTTATGAATAAACTTCCGATAATAGTTGGCAAAACCCAGGAAACGCTGCAGAGGACGTAACCCCACAGGTCAAGGCCACTGTAGGACTGCCAAAAGTTTCTTTGGGTCCATCGAACAACCAGCAGTGGAAATGACATAGCCCAGGAACTTAATCTGTTCCCGATGGAACTCACATTTCTCCAGTTTACAATAGAGATTGTTCTCTCTTAATTTCTGAAGCACATGACAGACATCTGTGTGGTATCTCTCCAGGGATTTGGAAAATATGAGGATATCATCGAGATAAACCACCACACATAACTGCAACAAATCTTGGAGGACATTGTTAATAAATTCCTGGAAAACTGACGGGGCGTTACAAAGGCCAAAAGGCATTACGAGATACTCATAATGGCCTGTTCTGGTATTAAACGCAGTTTTCCACTCGTCGCCCTCCTTAATCCTCACAATATTGTAAGCCCCTCAAATCAAGCTTAGTGAAAACCGTTGCTCCCTTGAGGCGGTCAAATTACTCTGTAATCAACGGGATCGGGTAGGCATTCTTAATCGTGAAATGATTGAGACCCCTATAATCAATACAAGTTCTCAGTTCACCGCTCCTCTTCTTCACAAAGAAGAAACCAGCACCAGCAGGCGATGAGGTTTTGTGGATGAAACCCTGAGAAAGTGCGTCTGCAACATACTCCTCCATGGCTTTATCCTCCAAGACTGACAAAGGGTAAACCCGGCCACGGGGGGGGGGAATGGCACCAGGTTGAAGGTCAATTGCGCAATTATACAGCCAGTGTGGAGGCAAACTACCGGCAAACTAAGACATCGCTAAAATCATGGTACTCCTCTGCAGGGAGGAGAGTGAAGAGGTACACAGGACCTTGGATACCTTCCAGAAGCATGTTACACTGCATTGTGGTGACCAGGAGAGAACCTCAGCACGGAGCCAATCAAAAGAGGGGTTGTGCCTCTGTAACCAGGGATAACCAATAACCAGCAGAAACTTAGGAGAGGAAATCACTAGGAATTGGATTATCTCATGGTGAAGAGCCCCTACGGCCATGGACAACAGAACCGTCTCATGAGTCACATGGGGAGGCTGTAGAGGTCTCCCGTCAAGAGCCTCAATGGCAAGTGGATTGTCACGCAGCTGCAGTGGAACCGAGTGCTTTGATACAAATGTATCGGGAACGTCAAATACCCTTTTAAAGGAGGCCAAAAACTCAGGGTAACTCAAGACAACAGGTTTTTGTGTCTCCCATAGAGGGTTAGCCCAGACCAAGGCTCTCTCAGAAAGCAAAAATATCATGAACCCTACTTTGCTTTTGTCCGTGGGAAACGCCTGGGACAGCATCTCAAAGTATATCTCAACTTGGTTGAGAAACCCTCTGCATTGGACTGGATCATCCCCAAATCACTGGGGAAGCGGGGCGGAACCAGACATACCTCTTATAGAGGTAATACTCAAGGCGGGTGCCTGCAGAGACTGGCGCAGCAGCTGGGACGGCCTGCAACTCAGGTTGTACCGGAGCAGCCACAGTGGGGAATTCCAGGTGAACCACGTGACTCAGGAGTGTTTGTAATGCTACGGCAAACTGATCCATGCAGTGATCTTGCTCATCCAAACTGGAAAAAATATTACCAACAAGTAGATTGACTATATCTTCTGAATTCATGGCCTACGCCTACTGTCTGAAAAGATGAACTAGACCAAGACAGAAGTACAGTAAAATCACACTTGTTTATTAATAAAAATAAAAAGGTAAATAGAGTAAGCATAGTCAAAGCATAGCCAGAGTCCAGTAACCGGATTGGGTAGTCAGCCAAGCCAGAGTTCAGTAACCAGATCGGGTAATCAGCCAAGCCAGAGTTCAGTAACCACATCGGGTAATCAGCCAGGCCAGAAGTCAGGGATCCAAGTAGAGGAACAGCAAGCAGGATAAGGAGCCAGAAGGGATGTCAGCAAAGCCAGTCTTTAAACAGGAATGAAGGAGATGGTTTCTTGTGATGTGACCAAGGCGAAGGCAGGAATGAAGTGAGCTGGAGATCTTTAGGTAGGCGGGACTGACGAGCAGATCCACAACAGCTGGTTAACTGTGGAGAGAGATGAGAGCTGGCAATTAGCTGACAGCTGAGCGGCCAGCTCAGAGAAGGAAGGGCTGAGCCAGCCCTGATATTGGGTAACTTTTCACCTGATTCGTAGTGTGCTCCTTTTATATTTAACTACTGCTGAGGAATTAATCCCAATCTTTTTGCCTAAGCTGGAGTTGGCCTTTAAAGGTAAGAAAAGAAAGAAACTAAATTTCTGATTTAATGATTGTCTTAATGATTGTCCTAGCAGGAGCTAGAACGGCAATGATCCAGATAATTTAGATTGCATCCAAACTGTTTAGATAATGCATGAGATTGCAATATATTAGGACTAATCACAGCACTGCTATAAAATGCTTCAGATGTGTCAGATCATGTGTCAAATACTGGTTTTATTTTTCACAAAACCAAAGTAGAAATCAGAAAAATAATGTATAAAAAAAGTCAAAATGTATAAAAAAAATTGAAATACCAATAACTACAAAACATGGTTTACAATTTTGCTAACCAAAAATGTTGAACTAATCTTTTTCATACTTGACTCTGCTGTCTCTGTATACACATTTATGTATAGATAACTATGTAGAGACAGACATGCAGTCCATGCTGTATCGACCAACCTTGTTTAACTACAGATAAAACACCCCCCCTCCAAAATAAAAATTAAAAGTGTATGTTACTCTACAAAAGATTTAATATATGTGTTTGTATATACAAGTTATTTTTTTGGGGAAATCTAGTCCCTAAAAGTTTTATTTATCCTATTGCTTTAAATAAATCTGTTGATCTTGCTAGCTCCCCTGGGTCCCTATTTTAGGCTGTCCATGACAAGCATAGAAGCAGATCCATGATGCTATGATCAGTTTGCGTCCCTGTGATCACTGCTGAGAGATACAAGACATTATCCCAATGCACGGCATGCCTATATCTCCTGTAGTCTGTTGTGTGGCTATGCCTCTCCCAGCTTATCTTTCTGTAGTAAAGGAGTGGAATTATTTACACACACAGCAGGGATGTTTTCCTGTCTCTGGCTTATATCCCACAGTGGGCAGACAGGGGGTTGATAGTGGCTGGGTGGTGGGATTATGTCACAGAAGGTGGGAAGTGGGTGTTTTAAGTTACATAGCAAACAGGCATGATTACTGACACAGTAAATGAGCTTTTGTCATTTACACAGAGTGGGGAAGTAACTTCCCCATCTGTGTGTGCTGTGTTCTAGAACCAGATTTAGTTCTTCTGACAGCAAGGCTTCAGGTGGGAGCTGCTGTCAAAACTGCAGCTGGTCCTGGAATACAGCACACACAAATGGGGAAGTTACTTCCCTGCTGTGTGTGTGATATTAGGCTGCCTTCCCCATGTCAGTATTTCTGTCCACCTGCCAGCCTGTTGTGACATAATGCTATCCACCTGTTGTGTGTGATGTAAGCCACAGAGGGGGAACTTTCACTCTGTGTGTGAGTTATTAAGGCATCCCATTATTAAACAGACACACCCCTGCCAAAGTGCATCAAAAGGCAGCATTAAAAAACTTGGAATGCTCACAAAATGTCCATAACATAAAGGACAAGTGAGAGGGTTAAGGAGCCAAAAGAGTTAAACCAGTTCTGCACATGAGTAAGGCATGTTTCAAACAACCAGCATGGAGGACAGTGGGCATTGCTGCCTTTTGACGCATTTTGTCTCTAGCTTGCATAGTGCTGTATGGTGTGAATTTTTTGTGGGTTGCTGTACCCTTTTGATAGGCACCATTACCTTAGGATCTTAAATACTTATGCACCAGTGTGGATCCACTAATGCCAGTCAGCGTAATTTCCCTTTATTTGTTTACCTTTACTATATCAACATGCTGTTTGTGCCCTGAAAGACTCTTTGGAGTTGAAATGCATCGGTACCTCCATGTTACATATAAATAATGGTTGTTGATTTTCTTATTGTCACATGACTCAGGGCCATTTTTAAGGCAGGGCAAAAGGGGCAGCTGCCCTGGGCCCTGTCATTGTTGTGGGGCCCAAAGCAGCTGCCTCATACCTGGCAACTATCCAAGTTTAAATTCCCTTGTCCCTTGAGGTTTTAGTCCCATGCCGTGTCCTGATAGCTCAGTGTGTAATTCTGTTACTAATGCTGCCCAGCTCTGCACTATTACTATTGTTGTGTACAGATGACTCACCTGCAGACCCTGTGTTTATATGTAAATACCAACATTGATATGTAAATAGTGACGGCATTCATATGTAAATGGCAGCGGACCGGCAGGATTCATATGTAAACAGAGGCGGTATTCATATGTATATCATGCCCCCCTGAGGTCATATCCACCATCACCTATACTGAATGCTGCCCACTGGGGTGGTAAAGGGGCATGCTTGAAAGTCCTGCCTACAACTGTGGTCATTAAGCCTAACATCAGCCTGTTCTGCAAAGGTAAGCAAATTAGTGGGGGGAGGGTAGTGTGGGGTGTGCAGAGGTAGGCAGAGAAGGAATTACGGTTTGGGGTGTACAGGTGAGCAAGGAGGGGATGTATGGTGGTAAGTAAGGTGGGTGCAAAGATGAGCAGAGGAGGCAGGTAGAGTTAAGGGGGGAAGAGGAGAGGAGCGGATGGGGGAGGTTTGGGGTGCAGAGGTTAACATGGGTTTAAGGATGCAAAGGCGTACTGACAGGGTGGATAAAGATGTAGGTCACGTGTAGGGCTCCTCTATGTACTACTAATGCGGAAGAAACTCCCAAACCCTTTTCCAAAATCACACGGTGCCAAGACACATGTCAGCAGATGCGTGAGGGTGTCATTAACAATTAATGGCACTGCTGTGTTTCTGCTAAAGGGCAGCACGTTTTTGTGGTGTCAGGAAAGTGATTATGCATGCTTTCCCAACACACACAAATGTGAACGCAGGCTAAATTTCTCAGTCACATGTAAATCTCCTCATTACATTGGTGCTTGTGTAGAATCTTTTCATTCACACTAGTGGCCAGTGTGAATGTCCCCCTTAAATCAGCATTGCCATTGATCACACCATCCCCTCCCCCAGAACTGCCACTGAGCCCAGGAGTCCTAGGATCCCTAGGAGTTTTCTGTCTGTTAATGGGCCCCCTCACCTCCCCAGTCCATGGTGTGCAGGCAGTGAGGAGATGATGTGCTGTAACTTCTCGCAACCAATCAGTAAGCAGTAATGATGTGCAGTATCCTATAACAACCAATCAGTGAGCAGTATTGATGTACAGTAATCTCTATCAACCAATCAACAAGCAGAAATTATGTGCTGTAACCTCTAGCAACCAGTCAGTGAGTGGTAATGATACACTGTAACCTCTGGCAACCAATCGCAATCTGATCTGATTCAGTCAACTGATTTTGAGTCTAGGTGCTTTTTATTGTATGTCTCAAAGCAGGAGGAGAGCGAAACTGCATGGGGGGCCCAAAATATTTCTTTGCCCAGGGTCCAATCAATATTAAAGACGGCCCTGACATGACTACAATATTCAGTGGTCTGCTCAGTTGCTTTGTATCAATAAAATGAGAATTTAATTTTTTATTATTTTGTCACATTTGGTACGTAAAAAATCCCATCCAAAAAAACTTTCCCAACTTTTTCACAAAAGCGCATAATAGCAGGCACATATCAGGAATATGAAATGTTGGGTTTACGTACTGATTATTACTGTTTCAAATATCCATTTTATCACCAGAAACTAACTGATGAATCAGCCATATGTGTATACATTACAGGCGGTCTTGAACTTTTTCGCATCCATGTTGCATATGCAAACAAATTAGCTTATTATGTCACCAGAGGCAAAACATAATAATTAGTGAACCATTTGGAGTGAAAAAATTAGCATGTGAAAACATGGCAAAATAAGATGTGTAATCTCATTTCACCATGTAATGAATCATGCTTACTATGTGGTGTTCTATTCTTACAGTTTGGGGCCATATCATTTTACTGTATTAGGATCCATGTTTCAGAACCAGATCACGTTTGCAACATTACACAACATAAATGATATGAGCTGCTGATGCATAACTGCCATTCTATTACACTCTTTGAAAGTCATGATTTATGCAAGTTGTTGAGTCGTTTCACAAAATGTTCATCTAAAAGCCCCCTACGTTTGTTAATAAATGTAGCAGTAATGTAATCTGCTGTTAAGTGATATTTAATTAGGCTGTCGCATTTGCAAAGCAGAAAGTCCATCCAAATGTACAACTTTTCTAATCAATGAAGTATCAAATCAAGATAAATCTAGCAAGTCTAATTTTAACCCATATATTAGTATATCTGTAACAATTTTCATAAATATTCCAAGAATATAAATGGATAGTGCTGGGATAATAGATTTTGCTGGATACTGAGGTTGATTTCCATAACTAGTGAATTACAAAGGCTTCCCTCCCACTTCTAAAGATAAATGCATCCTCTGCAATCCATTAGCACATTGCTATTTACTAGACTTATGGCAGTGCAGTGTGTTATAAAACACTTTGGACGCTGATTGGATTAACTCCCTCACTGCTGACATGCTGTCAATACAATCCATGGGCAAGATGCTGAAGTGTTCTCAGCTTGAAAGTTTCCACTGCATATTCATAAGCTTTGATCTACACGTATAAGTATGCAATCAAAGTAGTGAAAAGAGAAGTAGCTAATTCTGAGAAGATTATTTTTTTTTATCTAAAACTAAGGCATCATTTACAATTATCCCAACATAAGCATATTTTAGTTATGAAGTTGAAATCTATCAGCTTGCTGGAAATGTATATAAAATGTATACAGTATGTTCAGAGGAATTATAAAAGCATTATATAAAGAGCAGTTGGCTCACCTCAAGTCATTCAAAACAGTATGATTAGAAATCTATCTGGCCAATAGACCATGTGTCAAAATCAAATATTGGTCTGTCTGTATCTGGGCAAGTACAGTATATCTGATATAAACTAGTAGACAAATCTCCCATAGCTTATGTCTAAAAATGTACAGACACTGCACTGTAGGCACTCTTGGCCTTTTAGAAGGTGCTCAGAGAACACACTGAACTGACTATCGTTTTGGTGGATCCCAGTCTACTTTTTAAAGGGTTTTTATGTTTTTACAATAAAGAGCTTTTTAATTTGATTAGACATTTTGTTAAAAAAAAAACTTATTGCATCAAACGCGATTTTAAAGACTGTACTGCATCACCTTTAGTTTTTGGATCCACTCACTATAATAGTGATAATACCAGAACTCTGCATAACAAAAAGCAAGAAGGGTGCACCAGCCCAGTGCATTAACAATAGCATAATTTATTAAAGATTAAAAGAACAAACATAGTGGATATACTCACACACATAAATATGTTTTCAGCTCCTAACATGTAACAGAAGGAACTTCAACCAGAACCACTACTCGTGGCACCAGATTGGCACAGATGACACACAAAAAAGCTTACCCAGTGCTGATTTTGTACACTGTTAAAACTAAAAAGATCAGCTCTGCCCCCATCAGTGGGGATCTGGTCTGCTAATCAGCATAGGGTACTGCAGACATGTGCACTCATGACTAGCACTAAACAACCAAACACCAAGAATACATGTTCATGATTATACACAAAAATACATAGGTAAATGTAACTATGTATATGCACACCATTATTGTATATAAATCCATATCCATAAAAGCTGTCTTCGACCAACCTAAACACCACTGTATGCAGCAGAATGCAAGAAATGACCAAAGTCTGGGGCAAACTCATGAAAATAAAATTATATAATAAAACAATAACAAATAATGTTAGGTTACATGACATTATCACTCATAAAGGGAACAATTACAGAGGCCAGCATAGAACTAATTCCCTGAAAAAAGTGTGTTAGGGATTTACTAGCCCATGTGTATAAAGTAACCTTCGGGGTGCATCTATGTAGAGGGGAACTGGACAGGACGCGTGCCTTTAAAACTGCATCTGTTGGCATACTGACATTCCAAGATGGTGCTTACGGTGATGAAATGCACAGTGAGTCCAGTGAGGGAAGGAGTGCCAGCAAATGCACTCCAGTGGTTGAGACCAGTCCTCTAACCCTATGACTTCTCAAGGGTGGGTTAACCTTGCCACACACTGCTAGTGTGTCCACAATAGCAATCTCCAGAGCTATATTAGTGCACCACTGCATATTGGTGACACTTGTTCATATACTCCTGACCCAAATATCACCTCCCAGCTCCAGCCTGTACTCGGTAACACTTGTGATTCTGTACTACTCCTCCAGTAATTGTTCGGAAAAGAAGTGCTGGTAAAAAGGGGAGAGGAAAATGACTGTCTCCCTTCTAAAATGCAAATAGAAATAACAATAAAAAACTTATAGTATATATGCATGTAGACCCAAATGTATAGAAATATTATATATATATCTCACATACAACATAATAGTAAACTTGATCTGATATGTCCATTATCACATAATCCATGTGCACATCCAAATTCCTTAATGCTAGCCATGTGATGTTAATGATTTTTTTTGAGTGCTAATTAAAGTTTTTTTTTTAAAGAAGATTGCACCTTGCATTATAGAGATTAAAATGTGCATATGCATACATTTTAAACACAACCAGCCACACACACATACAATGTATATATAATAGTGATATTATGTGGCAACTATATTGCCCTGTCTTGAGGCAATCTAAACAATAATTATTAGGACAATATTTATTTGTACAGGTTTACTGATGTATGGGCAGGGCTTTGTCTCTGTCTTAGCCTTGTTGTACTTCTACTTCTTTTAAACATGGCAGTTATATTTTCCTTTTTGAAATATAGTTCATGGTTTGTTTTGATGGGGACATGTAAGGCTGATTGAATTCCTTCCTTCAGGCTGCAAAATTTGGGAAGTAGAAAATGATAAACAATGACAGGGAACAAATAATAGAATAAAACTATGGAAACCATCCATCTAAAAGAAATATAGCATTGGTTAAACTATGCTGGGCCTGCACTAAACATTTCCTTTAATAAAGACTACTAAGTGTAAATTCATGCTGATATATTAAAAGGTCTTGATAGGGGTCATGGCCATTTCTGGTAAAGCACTGACTGTTGGGCAAGTTTTTATTTATTTTTTTATGCACTAGAGACTTTTTCCTGCTACTAGTGTTTTAGCACATACAGAACTGATATCCTGAAATTACAGTAGCACACATGTGAGGTAATATCATATTAAAAATGCTGTATATCTCAACCCAAAACAGTTTTTTTGATTGAGTGGGGGGGGGGGGGTTAAATTCCCATGCAGCTTTCTTTTGCTATCTGAGTCTCAATCAGTAAAAGGATATCCAATATAAGGGATATCCTCTCTCAGACAGTTGTCATGGAAACAAGTGCCCCATTGGAATATTTCCCCTTTATTCCAATTCTGGTGGAAACTGAAATTTTTCAATTTACCCCACTTGCCAGTGACATTGGTGATTAAAACAATTAGAAAGAGTTAAAGGACAAGTTCACCTTCTAAAAAAATAATGAATGCACATTTTTTGCAAGTAAAAGGGTAGATTGTAGGTGCAATCTCAGGCTCCTGCAGACTGTGTAGCTCTCTGCCAGTACTTCGTACGGGCAGGCAGGTACTGAATTATAGGAAGAATCAATGAACTACTAGAACACTCATCCAGTGCCCTGGTAGTTCATTAGGAACTACAAGCCATTAGCCACAAAGGCTGTTGGCGCTTGTAGTTCATTCATTCACAGAACTCAGTGAATGAAGGATGTGGCTGTGTGGGCAGAGCCGTGTTCCTTTCAAATTGTAACAGTGGGTGTGGGGAGAAGGTCTCTGGCCCACTGTCACAAATAGAAGGGGGATCAGGGAGAGGCTGCAGGTGCGGGAACATGTTACATGTTCCATTTTAAAGATGGAACATGTTACATGTTCCATTTTAAAAATGGATGGAAAATGTAATACGTCACTAAAGGTGAACTTATCCTTTAATCCTCCTAGCAGGGACACATGAAGCAGTAATTGACTTGTAAAAACTTGATAGCAAAACTTGACAGTGGTTCTACTGTATCTCCTCACCACAATTTAAATCTAAAAAATCTTTTGCTTTTAGTTATTCTTTAAAGATCATGCATAAACATTAAAGGCTTTACATTTACACCTTTGTTCTGGGTCCCTAAAGAAATGTTCTTAATAGTTTGTAAATCTATGATAGAAAAGCCCATTAGCCAACAAATAATATATATTTTTTAAGGCTTACATGCTCTTGGTGTGCATTAATTTCTCCACTGTTATGGGTAACATTGACAAGAACATTAAACCAAAACTCTGCATTAAGTTGTCTAGTAAGAAGGGTTTATGCATTTGTTATTTTTACAGATGCTTTGTATTTATTTAACTATTGGAGGTTCCTAACTAGTTTTACAAAGAAACATTTGAAATCTATTTGGAGCAGGAATCATAAAATAACCCACTTAGTTCCTGTAAAAGGTAGACATTTTGGATGATTATTATTACACTACATTTATAGAAGTCTATTTATCAATTAAGAAAAATGGTTTCTGTTATTCATGCTATATCCATTTTTTTAGGAAACTATTTTCACTAATATTTCTTATTAGATTTCAGAATGAAATGTGTACAGGATGACATACTGCTGGGGAACTTAACATTGCAGGCAAATATGAATAAATTACTTTTATAATAAATCATTATATGTAATAGGCTCTGGCTTGTAATGGTAACAGGGTTGCAATCTTCAGATGATGCCTGCAAACTTTATTTAAGTTTTAATGTAATATATATAATTTTCCACTTAATTTTACAGAAATATAAGCAAAGAAATCTTTAGCTTTAATGAAAATAGAAACAGGTAATAAGATCTGCATGTTTTTTGTTGCTTGCTGTGTCCACATAGAAGATAAGTCCCCAAATTGTGGACCTGGTGAGACCCTATTACCTTATAGGGTACTTGGCAACAGCATAAATGTATATACAGTATATTTTGTGAGAAAATTGGTATAACATGTACTGCAAGATGTGAGAGCCAAGTATTTCTGGGTTTTTTGATAGCAGAATAAAAGATGTTGATGAGGAAACCCTTAGGGGTAACAACTCGTAACACCCTCTGATACCTGCCAAATTACTAGGGTGTAGTTTAGAAGGAGAGCTCTAGATCTTTAATGAGACTGGGAGGAGACAGAGAGAGACTCAGCCTGGGGGGCTAATAGACAGAGTACAGAGCAAGCCAGGAAGATAAATTTGACTTTATGAGGGAAGACTTAAGTATTACCTTTTTTTTATAAAACATGATGAGCAGAAGAGCCCCCCACAATTGATATTGGTGAGTGGACTGAACTTGCCTTCATCTAAATGTTTGATGTAAAACATAAAATAGCCATCAATAAGTGCTTGATGTGAGTGGGTACCATATGTGACAAATGCTATATTATTCATATGAAGTTGACATTAACAGTGCACCAGATTTACACATACGATATCAAGTTTTTTTTTGCAGTCAAGTAAAAATATGTTTGCTTTAATAACTCTGATGACTATATTGGGTGCACATAATACAAATAAATAAATGCATTTAATTGGATAAATAATTTAAGGCCAAGAATCTTCTGAGAAGCCAAAGAGGTTTCTTACTTAGAGCAGTCTTAAGGGCTGGCTATAAGTGCAGATCAGATGTGCAAAAGCAAAATCTTAAAGCATTGCAAAGGAATCCATAAACACACGAGGATGCATTTCTTTACCATGCATGACTATGTCAATGCGGAGAGAAGGGAGGACAAGGATCAGGGATGAAGAGATTCCCTGATGAAGTCAAGTGACCTTGATGTAATGTGTAGGGCGTGAGTGGAGGCATAGTGACGCAATTCTGGAACAAGCTCGGAGCTCATGATTATACGGGTTACACCCAGTAACGTCCAATTGGTTTATGGACTGAAGTCACTTTATATGTATATTTATTTTGATGGTTATTTATTAGGAGTGATTAATTAGGTTTACCTATCACAAGAGTTCACTTCACTTATTGCTTAGATTGGTTTAACTGTCAGCGCCTCACCACTCTCTAACAATTTATTTATTTATAAATAGTCAAGGATAAGCTATTTAAGTGAAGGCAGCAGGCTTGCTATGCATTTGTTACCCCACGCACAGAGTGGTGTAGCGCAAGAGTAACACATAACAAATATCACTTTTGCTGAATAGGGAACACATAGCATGGCCTACATAATGAGGTGATGTTGAATAAAGAATGTACAACATGTTATACAGAATGATGCATTGTGAAATACTGTGGGGGACATAAAGCATGGCATATAGTATGAAACATTGAAGAAAAGAGAATGAACAGCATGACACATGAATTGTGGCATTTTGAGATAGGGAGTGCACAGCTAGGCATATGAAATGGGGTGGTGAGGAATAGGGAATGTACAGTATGGCATACAGAATGAGGCTGGCAGAAAAGAAATTATACAGCATGCCATATGGAATAAGAGGGTGCAGAATAGGGAATGTCCAACATGGCATACAAAATGAGGCTTTGCAGTATAGGGAATGTACAGCATGACATACACAATGAGGGTGGGTGTAAATAGGGAATGTACAGTAAGGTATATGGAATAAGGTAATGCAGAAATAGGAACAGTGCAGAACAGGATAGGGCAGAGTAGTTACACAATACCTATAACATGACTCTGCTGCTCAGGCTGATCCTTTCAGTTTGGAACCCTACAGAATTTGATAACTTAATCTATGGTGTCTTTTGTGAACACAGTTGCAGGCATTGGAAGACTTCCACTACTTGCTTCCCCTGCAGCTCTGAGCAGAGCACAGCAGGGGAAACAAGTAGTGAAGAATTTCCTTAACCTGCTTCTAGAGTTTCTATTCCAGACTTCACCACAAAATATCACCATGAAAGGATGGAGAGCCATCAGTACAACTCAAATATTCCTTGAAGGTCTGTATGCAGATCTCATTGTCAAATAAATTGTCATTAGCTCATGTTGTACTGCTGAACTGTCCGTTCATTGACTGCTGTAGGTTATCCAGTTTCAAAATGAACGACTCATTAAATATGACTTTTTAAGGCTGTTAGCTAGATCATAACTCAGATCTATCAATGAAAATATTTTACAAGAGCAAAACTGAAATGGCCCTGCTAAATTATTACCAACATGTTGTTTTGTTATTCAGAAAAGGGTCAGCAACTATTTCTATGTACCTGTTCTACAAAACTTGAAAACAATTACTGGTGATACTGAGGTGGGTAAAACATGAAGCTTGGTAATGATACAGGTAATACACAAAGAAAGCAGGAAGTAAAGTGGTTAATTTACAGATCACATATGGTGGGAATATACAAGGGGTAATAAGCAGATGTGCTGGATAAGGGAGGTGAAGTGTTACTATACAGGACACATACTATAGGACAGGATTGAGATCAGATGTACAGTAGAGGGAGGGAAGCGAAAGGGTTAAAAAAGAAATGCCACAATCAAAAACCCACTACTCTGAATATGCTGCTGTCTGTGATATTGAACTAATAAATTGTTGTTCGTTCATTAGTTCCTCCTTCCTCTATTGTGACAGGAAGAGGCAGGCTCTCAAACATAATCAGTACTTTCTAAATTTGTAAACGCTGTATTTGGTCATTACAGCCATCGCAAAATACAGAGCAGCTCAGACCAGTTTAGATCAAAGCAATTATTGGGCACAAAGGCCACCAGAGTGTTATTCCTGTAAGTGCCAGCACTATTAATATACCCCAACAATAGATTTACTTAATGGTCAGCTTAACATTTGAAGACATTTTTTTTTTTAATCCAGCAGGTGGCCCTCTTGTATTCTTTTTTTTTGTAAAGGCTTCTGTATTGCTTATTGTGTAAACAATACTTTTGACAATTTTGCAAACCTCTTATTTGAACACAAATGGAGAAATTAACAGGTTCACCTGAGAACCTTCGATGCAGGTATTTATCCTTCCTGTGACTCATCCCTGTTAACAAACAGTTCAGATGTGTCTTTGTTCTATGATACAGAAGGAGTTAATTTCTCAATTTCAAAGTGTGCTGTTATATACAAGTATAGGCTCTAGGCTTTCCGCCAGCAGGTAGACCACATGCCAATCATTGTTTGAGTGATCATTCCTTCTTGACTGTTTTCCCCATAGAAAAGGCTATTTCTGGATATATGAAGTAAGTAATAGAATAATGAGTTGCTGTCAAGTACTGCTGACTCACCACATATATTTAGATCCATCTGGCTACATAATTAACTGTATTATTTTAGCCACTTAACTTACCAGGGGCAAGGCAAGATAGCTTTGTTTGTATACCATCAATGACTGTTAGTACATTACAGTCAATTGTTATTCTCATTCACAATAAACAATTTCACACTGAGGTGTTTGACGAGTTTTACTACGCCAGGTTTATTTCTAGGATCAATCAAAATTGATATTTTAATTTTCCATGTAAATAGGCCACAGTGTGTGACTAGGTTCTAGAACCACAAACCACTGCTGAGAATCATTATTTATATACAGTAACATAAATGCATTTATAATGAGGTACATTTAGAAAAAATAGATTCCTTACTAACAGCATTTTAGAAGCATTTTGTGATAATAATTTGCATGTTAATAATTTGTAAGTACCTCACTAGACACATATAGTACCATATAGCTCCTTCTCTTTCACTGAAGTGCAGTGGGAAGTGGTCTATGGCCCTAATTTACTTAGGCATACTTTCACTGAAGTACAGAGCACAGTAGTTGGTGTTGATTTTTGTTTAGTTCGATAGCCTAAAAAAATAGCTTAAAATAACTTTGTCATGTGGTAATTTCATGCATAGAGAAAAGAAAATAGGTACAAAAGCAGAATGTTTATTCCATGGTGACCAATCCTTATTTTGTTTTGCCAAACAATAAAAGATTGAACCTAACTAGTCAGTTTAACAGATGAAGGTTGCTTAGTGGAGTGAACCATGTTTTTTGCTCTACTGTGTAAATATTTGACTAAAATGGTAAACCATTCATTTCCAAGCAATATGTGAAGTAGGATCTGCAACAATGAGGATCTTGCTTTTAAGGCCTAAGGGGGTTATATGGTGAGAATCCTTCTTGTGCAACATTGCACCCATATAAAGAATCACTTTACCTCCCTAATAGTATGGCACCTTACAAGAAAGTTTATTTCCTTATTGGGTCACTGATGCCACAGGATATAAGCATTTTCATCCCATTACCTTCTGTGACCTTAAAAGCAGGATTCTAGCTGCATCATGTCATGTGACTTTTCTGTTGGGGTGTCCTTAGTGTAATCTGTTGGTTGGAAGTAAAACTGGTAAGTGATCTAATTAACTGAGAAAATCAGGTTCACGCTGTGAATTTCTGCTTCTTAGTAAACCCTGACTTAAAGTGAACCGGCTGTTGTTGCTGCAAGTTCTGACTTGTGCAAGTGGATTCACTAATCTCTAATCGCTACTGGTATCAACTCTAATGTTTTTCCTTATTATGTTTTCTCCAGTTTTTATAACTATGCTCCATGCTGTGTACTTGTGCCTGTTGTTTAAATGGGAGCTGTTATTAAAAATGTTAACCTCTATTTATTTAACTTTGACAACCCCCATCTAAAATTGCTAACTTAAATTTAAACCAAGTATGGGCCTCAAGGCTTCATATAGGGTAGGGGGGTACTATCATCATAATATATAGACAAGAAAGGTTTTGGGGGCATCCCTCATATGCCCGCCAAGGAACTAAATAGACTAGCTTGGTACCCAAGGTTCCACATTCCAGTACAAATATTGAGTTTCATGATTAATGATATTGTAATGTTTTGTTATAGATGAAGTGTATATAACCCCTCCTGAGGAAGCAGTTTCTCACCGCAAAACAAGTAGAGGATCCAACATACCTCCAAGCATCACTAAGAGCATGGATATCCTCAGCTCTATCCGAGGACAGTGTATCGCCAGCAATATCCACCTGGGATAGCGATGGCACTAAATATGTCACTCTAATTAATGTTTTTATAATTATGGACATATGTTCTGATTATTTTCAATTTTAGTTTAATAAATTTGTATTTTTTTATCAAAAAACATGTATACATTCCTTGGGTACCAAGATAGTCCATTTAGTTCCCTGGTGGGCATATGAGGGATGCCCCTAAATTCTTTCTGGTCTAACTTAAATTAAGAAACAATATTCTAAAACATTATTTTGTCTTTTTCGTGGGATCCTGGTAAGCTGAACATTCCACATTTTGTGAGAATGTGCTCATGTGTTTAGGTTTAGGCATTATAGATGGACTCTTCTACCATTTATTCTGGCACTCCTTTTGTTTAGTTATGCTTTAAGTGCTTTAAGTAGGCTCCTGGGTACTCATTGGAGGATCATAGGAGTGCAAAGTTCAAACACACACATGTGTGTCTATCTATCTATCTATCTATCTACGTACTACTTTTCTATAAAAATAACAAACATATTATATTTACCTGCTCTGTGCAGTAGTTTTGCACAGAGCAGCTCAGCTCCTCCTCTTCTTGGGTTCCTCTTTGGAGTTTCTGATCCCTCCCTCCTGTTGAGTGCCCCACGGCAAGCAGCTTGCTATGGGGGCACCCGAGCAGAGCCACAGCTCTGTGTATCCATTCAGACATGGAGCTGCGGTTCGGCCCAGCCCCCTCTCTATCCTCATTGGTTAACTGACTTTGATTAACAGCAGCGGGAGCCAGTGGCACCGCTGCTGTGTCTCAGCCAATCAGGAGGGAGAGTCCCGGATGACCGAGGCACTCGTGGACATCGCTGGATTGAGAGGGGGCTCAGGTAAGTATTAGGGGGTGCTGCTGCACACAGAAAGCTTTTTATCCTAATGCATAGAATGCATTAGGATAAAAAACCTTCTGCCTTTACAATCACTTTAAGGTCATCAAAGAGGACAAGGGGGCACTCTATGTCTGGAGGAAAATAAATTTAATCCCCAAATACTAAAAGTATTCTTCACAGAAAGAGCTGTGAACATGTGGAATAGACCCCTTCAAGAGGTGGTTTTGGCCAGCTCAGTAGATTGTTTTAAAAAAGGTCTGGATTTTTTCGCAGATTTTTTTTGGCAGACTTCCATCCCATAAGAATGGTTTTCCTAGCTTGGAACAGAGCTTGAGGGAAAACAATCCTCATCAGCTCCTCCGGGATCACCCCCTCCAGAACACCTAGTAGGTAGCATATCGGGTCCAGGGTAACATTTGTTTGAAAGACACCATTGAGTGGGTTAAGAACCCTACTTCAATATCTATGGAGCTTAGGGCACCACCAGAGGAGATGAACAAGGTCACCGGGCACCAGCTTACATTTGCCACATAACGGATCAGGTAGTCTACCCATTTTGTGAAGTTTTACAAGAGTATAATGCCCTCTTAGCAGTATATAAAATTGAGATACTTTTTGTGAAACATTTAGTGAGCAGGTAGTGACAGACTGAAGGGCTTCCTCCCATTGATCGCCTGACATGGAGTTCAAGTCACCCTCCCACTGATATAGGGGTAGGGGATTGTACCCATTCTACCGTCTCACCGTGTGCCCTGAGAGCATGCTGTAATTGCAGGTAATAGAATAACAGATTGGAGGGCAATGCAAACCTACTTTGTAAGTCTGAGAAGGAAAGTAATTTCCCATTGTGAAAGATATGTATGAAGTGAGTTACCCCTTGAGAGCGCCATCTAGGCTCCTGTTGAAGTTTAGCCTGTTCATTATACCTTTTATTTACATGCTGCAATTGTTTAGACTTATTCCACACCTTTTGAAGGAGCGCATATGTGGGCATTTGTTTATTAGATTTCTGGAACAGCTGAGCCCCCAAGCCCTCTGGGATAGATTCTGCTTTTGTACCTGCCAGCAAAAGCCGGGCTGAGGGACCATCAGGATTGGGGGACATAACTCCAATCAATGTTGCAGTTTTGCAGCCAGGTAATAAAGCCAGGGGTTGGGAAGCACCAGGCGACCCCCATCTTTAGGATACTGCAGTTGCTCCAGTTTAACCCTGGGGGGGTGGGTATTCCATAGTAGCAGTCTGAAAAGAGAGTTCACCACTCTGAATATCATCAATGGGATAACTACTGGTGTGTCATGAAGCACATAAAGGAATTGAGGCATGAGAATCATCTTGATGAGGTTAGCTTTCCCTGCCAGGGACATTTTAAGTTTGTTCCATATATTATATGGAGGTTTTCTAGTTGTGTGTGTGTGTTTTTCTGTGTTGCTTGAACTTGATAGACTTGTGTCTTTTTTCAACCAGATTAACTATGTAACTATATATCTTCCACATTGGTGCCTCTACACCCTTCAAATAAGGTGGATCCCAACTTAATACCATGCTCACCAAAAAAAGTGCCCCCCCCCCTTGTGCTAGCAAATAAGTCAAATTTAGCCAATGAACTCCAAGTGTGGATGATTTCAAGGTTCCAAATGCCAGTTCTTTGTGCAACCCCACTCTTTCACTTTGGGCAATCTACTTGTGACAATTACACAAAGAGAAAAGGAGAAGAGCCTTTAACTGTAACATAATGTTTTATTATTGAATTATGTAAAAGCCAGTGCACTTACATGAATAAAAACTCACAGATCTCATAAGAACCAGGAAGCGGTGCTGTATGCACCAAGCATATGCACCCCTGGAGCGCATGTGACATCACCAAAAGTCTGACCAACGCATTTCATCATCAGTGTTCAAAGTCCTCAGGAGCCAGTACTACCTTAAAAATCAGTGCCTCCCTGTTACACAGCATACAGAAAAAGGCACTTTGCCTGTCTCTGTACACCAACTTACATTTGGTCTTAATTACTTCCAGTTTTATTATCTACAAACTGTAAATAATTTTATTTTAATTTAATACATTAGCAGCTCCGCTTTGTAAAAGTGTCAGGAAGAATACCAAAACAGGCAGCAAGGATTTTTGAATCTGGTGTGGGCCATTTTAAAAGGTTCAGAAAATACTGGTTAGAATTTACTGAATTTCTCCATATATGTCTGTGCCAACATACAGTATATGAACACTCATCTTCTAGTGAAGACAAGTTGATGTCATGAGGAGACCTGTAATAAAGCAAGTGGGGTACATTTTTCAAAACCATGAAGGCTTCTAAGAAAGAACTGCAAGTACTCCTAATAGGCATATTTTATATTCAATCAGAGAACATGTCACTGTGGACACAGCAACCACAATCTAGTGTGATGACGTCACATATATTTGGCACTTGCTAACAGAACTGCAAACTAGGCCTTGCAGAGCTCATGACTTCCATCCAGTAAACGGCTTGATAGCCCTCATTACAACCTTCAGTTCAAGAATGGTAACGGACCCATACAATGCTGTTGCAATGCAAGTAGTGTAGAGGAAAAGGTGAGCAGAATGTGGACCTGTCTGCCTTATCTGGTCCTAAGAATTGCTGTGAGTGTTGTGACTCCTGTTTCTACACTTTTGATAAACTACTGGTATATGTCTTGCACTACATAGTAAAGCAATAGAGAAGAAGGCATATTCCTTGGGTCTTTTCAAGCCCTACTAATACTAATTTGTAACCAAGCATTATGCATTATTAAGCAGTCTGTCAATGGGGTCCAACAGCTGCTGAAAAAAATATGTAACCACTTTGTGTTCAAGGATGTACTAAAAAGTATGTCAAAGACCAAAAAAGTCTTAGCGGAAAAGTTATTGTCATAAATACTATGGTCAATGTTTTCCAATCACTTCAGATTTTCAGATATAATTATCAGAACATTACCTGACTAGAAACTATACTCAATAGTGCAAACTACCGAAGGCCTTCCTATTTCAACCTGATACATAGAAAAATCTTTTGTCAGCTTTGAATTTAAGCCTCATGCTGAGCTAAAGCTTGTTGAAAAAACTAAATGACATGATTGGCTTTTGTACTGTGAAAAACAAGTATTATCTTAAATGTCACAGAGCTTTCACAACACAAAATCACAAGATTCTCGGTGTGATTGGTGCAAAGCTTGTCTATATGCTTATTTTAGGAGGTTTCCTTTTAAAGTTTTCTTTTTTCATTTTCCTTGAGATTGGACTCTCCAGCTTCTCCAGCGGTCATAGCTCCAAACTAACCCCAACATTGGTCTACTTATGAATTTAATAAAATTCTTTGGAAGAAGAAAAAAATTATGATGCAGAACAATTGGCTAAAAGCTAAATTCATTGTTATTTCACCTAACGCTGTTATGGGTAAAGAGGACCCCTTTTTCTTTTCAACCCCACCTTAATACAACATGCATTTTTCCAAAATGTATTTTTTAAGCTTGCATTTATTAATTACATTTATTCATTAAAACATGTCTTTATAACAAACTGTCCATATTCTACTGAGTATCACACTGGAGTAGATTTAAGACAACATGGTATACCTTGTGTTTTAAAGCAGAATTAAATCCACCAATTTAAAGTGGAAAAATAAATCTGCTAGATCGCTTCAGGCTGGCCCCTTTTGCAGGTATAGCTGTAAGGTATATAGGTATATAGATATAGCTGCAGGTATAGCTGTAAGACATTAAAAATAAGTGTCCATACTGTTTAACCACTTAAGCCCCGGAAGATTTGGCCCCTTAATGACTAGGCCATTTTTTGCGATACGGCACTGCGTCGATTTAACTAACAATTGCACAGTCATGCAACATTGTACAAAAACAAAATGAATGTCCTTTTTACCCACAAATAGAGCTTTCTTTTGGTGGTATTTGATCACCTCTGCAATTTTTTTTGCGCTATAAACAAAAAAAAGCGACAATTTTGAACAAAAAAAAAAATTTTTTTACTTTTTGCTATAATAAATACCCCCCAATTTTTTTTTCAGTTTAGGCCAATATGTATTCTTCTACATATTTTTGGTAAAAAAATTGCAATAAGCGTATATTGATTGGTTTGCGCAAAAGTTATGGCATTTACAAAATAGGGGATAGATTTATGGCATTTTTATTATTATTTTTTTTTTTTTTTACTAGTAATGGCGGTGATCTGCAATTTTTATCAGGACCGTGGCATTGTGGTGGACAGATCGGGCACATTTGACACTTTTTTGGGACCATTGGCATTTATACAGTGATCAGAGCTAAAAATAGCCACTGATTACTGTATAAATGTCATTGGCAGGGAAAGGGTTAACACTAGGGGCGATCAAGGGGTTAAATGTGTGTCCTAGGGAGTGTTTCTAACTGTGGGGGGATGGGACTGCCTGGGGAGAAGACCAATTGTTGTTCCTAAGCATTAGGAACAACTGATCAGTCTCCTCACCCCTGACATAGCGGAGATCTGTCTATTTACATTGACAGACCTCCGTTCTGTCTCTATGTGGATGACCCCTACTCATTCAGTAATAAAAAAATGTTAGCTGTAAATAAACACACACAATGTTTTTGACTAATCCCTTATTAAGAAAAGAAAAACGCTTGCCAACCACCGACACAGGGTCTCCTGAGTGATGTCATTGACCATAAATAGATGGGGGCCTATAATTTATACCAGAACTGAATGTATTAATGTGGATTAAAGGGGAATCTCATGCTGTTTGGAGGTCCGTCATTAACATCTATATCAAATCTTCATCTGGGATGAAGGTCTGGTAGAGATGAATGGAATCTCCAACCATTTGTTTGCAAACAGAAGGAAGCAACTGGGAGCTGTTATTTTGCCAGCAATTTAACACACTTTTTTCTTTGTAAATGTAAATTTTGCTTTAGTAGGCTGTATACATAAGACAGATGCACCACTTCATAGACAGGGTAAAGGCATCTCCAGGCATGTTATTTAATGGGAATTTGCTTTTTTTAATGTTTTGTTTTAAGCATTGCTAAAATCACTGCTTCCTGCAAAACATACATTGTATGTACTATGTACTATGGTACTTAACCGCTTCAGCCCCGGAAGATTTTACCCCTTTCCTGACCAGAGCACTTTTTGTGATTCGGCACTGCATCGCTTTAACTGAAAGTTGTGCAGTCGTGCGACGTTGCATCCAAACAAAATTGACGTCCCTTTTTTCCCACAAATAGAGCTTTCTTTTGTTGGTATTTGATCACCTCTGTGATTTTTATTTTTTGAGCTATAAACAAAAAAAGAGCAACAATTTGGAAAAAAAGCAATATTTTTTACTTTTTGCTATAATAAATATCCCCCCAAAATATATAAACAAACAATTTTTTTCCTCAATTTAGGCCGATATGTATTCTTCTACATATTTTTGGT
Organism: Aquarana catesbeiana; assembly: GCF_042186555.1. Classification (NCBI taxonomy): domain Eukaryota; kingdom Metazoa; phylum Chordata; class Amphibia; order Anura; family Ranidae; genus Aquarana; species Aquarana catesbeiana. The sequence goes on along the minus strand of NC_133326.1, from coordinate 404,960,328 downwards.
AAAAAAAATCGCAATAAGCGTATATTGATTGGTTTGCGCAAAAGTTATAGCGTCTACAAAATAGGGGATAGGTTTATGGCATTTTTATTATTATTTTTTGTTATTAGTATAGGCGGCGATCTGCGATTTTTATCATGACTGCGACATTATGGCGGACACTTTGGACACTTTTGACACTATTTTGAGACCATTGTCATTTATACAGCTATCAGTGCTATAAAAATTCACTGATTACTGTGTAAATGACACTGGCAGGGAAGGGGTTAAACACAAGGGGGTGATAAAGGGGTTAAGTGTGTCCTGGGGAGTGATTCCAACTGTGGGGGGATGGGCTACAACTCACATGACAGCGATCACTGCTCCCAATGACAGGGAGCAGTGATCCCTGTCATGACACAAGACAGAACGGGGAAATGCCTTGTTTACATAGGCACTTCCCCGTTCTGTGGCTCCATGACACAATCGCTGGGGGACCGGCGGACATCAAGTCTGCGGGTACCGCAGGCACGGTCATGCTGTACGTAGTGGGTGCGCACCCGCTAACCCCTCCAATTAAAGGGGATGTACAGGTACGCCCATTTGCCCACCGCTGCCATTGTGCCGACATACATCGGCGTGCAGCGGATGGCAAGTGGTTAAAAATCTCCATAGGCTACACTTTCAAAATTTCTACATATTACCAGTTTATAGTTACAGAGGAGGTTTAGTGCTAGAATTATTGCTCTCACTCAGACGTTCACAGTGATACCTCACGTGTGGTGTAGGCGTGACCTATGTTTGCGTTCACTACTGCGTGCAAGCATGCAGGGACAGGGGCACTTTCCACTTTTTTCTTTTTTATTTATTTTATCACATTTTTAATTTTTACACTGTCCCTTTAAGAAAAAATGTGATCACTTTTATTGCTATTGCAAGGAATGTAAACATTCCTTGCGATAACAATACAACAGGTCCTCTTTATGGAGAGATCTGAGGTCTAAAAAAAAAACAAGTCTCTCCTCTACCTTTAAAAGCAAAAAAATTACCTTTTTCTTTAAGAAACCCCCCTCCAAAAAAACAGATTTACATGGCCAGAGAATCGGAAGTGACATCATGACATTACTCATGTCCTCCCAGGAGTGAGAGCGGTCCTCATAAAGATGAGCGGTGGCCACCTTGCCATCGCTTATTTTTATGACAAGACACTACCGGAGCTGGATGGTTCCCGAGCTCAGCAAGTGATAACATACGCCCGGGGACCACCTGGAAGTGAGAAGGCACCTCCCCCATCGCTTCAAAAAGTGATCTTGTGCCGAATCCGCAGCAGGGATAACTTTTATATGAAAGACTAGCGCCTAAGGGAAAAGAAAATACCGGGGTTATGGCATCTAGCTGCAGCCATAACCCCAGTTCCCTTTTGGTCTTCTAAATATACAACTGAAAGCATTTTGATATGTCTGTTTGAGAACTGCCAAAAATGCATGTTTATCCTGCAAGAAATCCAGTAAGCCCTATTTTTCTGTGAATTCTGCAGCATTTATCTTAGGCAGTTTTATCTTTACACCTGTGAACTAGAGGACAGTTCCCCTTTATTTGTTATATACAGATAAGGGAAGGAGGAGGTGTTCTGTAGCCCCAATATGCTTCCTGATCTAGACAAGAATGCATCCCGGGTGACTGAAGACTGTCCTTCACATTGGTGTATGGATCACTACACCTGTGTTAGTGATACCCTAGGGTGACAATGTTGCGCGCTGAGTAAGAAATAAAGAAAAGACTGATTTGGTGAATATTCTGTTAGTGCTATTGTGCTTAAAAAAAATAGCTGATTAAGATTGGATAAGCAAAGAGAGAAGCTCATATGATATTGCTATGGGCAACAAGAACATATTGCTCATAGTTGAGGCCAAATATTGAGTTAAACCATTGTTTGCCAGTGGTCTCAGACCATGGATTTCCTGAAATATTTGTTTTAGTTTGGTTGCATTCTGTAATAAAAGTAAAGAAAATAATGCAGAACAATGGAATGTAAAAGACGTGGTGCCATGGCTACACTTCATTAGTCACTAGATTTGTTTATTTGTTCAGTTCAAATGTTTAACATTCATTAATTTTCCTGAATGCAGTAGGAATATACATAAATATGACCCTTTAGAAGACTTCTGATATGCAACACTTACTTTTTATTTCACCCCTTCTGTCTGACATTTGACCTCAAACTATTCTGTTTTCTTCTTTATTCTGTGCTTATAATGTACTGATTCTATTAAACATCTCTTTATAACACTACACCTTGAACTAGTAAAATGTTGGCCCCATGCTGTATAGCTATTAAAATAACAACATTAGTAATAGCACACAGCTATTTGCCATTTGGTCAAAACTGTCAATTTTTGTAAATCACTAATTAGTCTATCCAATTTTAGTCAACTGTTTTGTGAAGATTTCTAATGCTAAAATATGTCCTTGTGGTATCAACATTTATAAATAATAAATTGTACCTGCAGGCAGATACATACTCCTAGGCTCTTTGTACATATTTGGTGCCTGAAGGATAGTCCCAACAAAGCGCCTAGATTTACCTTTAAGACCCGTGGGTCATTGGGCTTTTTCATCCACTATTCTCTCTCTACCTCTTCACTATAGCAAAATTTATTCCCAACTGCCACTTAAATAAGACAGCATAAAGAGAATTTCATGTGACTGAGGTAGTGATGATTTCATCAAAGGGTTTCCCTCTTTAGACATTGAGGAAATCTTCTAGTGCAAAACGACCCGCTTGCTGGGCAAAATGAATATGTACCAACAATACCAAAAGTAAGTTTTCCTTTTTTTACATTCTGTACCCATAATAAGACATAGCTAACCACAGTATATTCAAAATTCAATTTAAACAGGAATGTGGCCACATATTCTGCAGCCTCCTAACAGGAATTGGACTTCCATTAAATCAGGCCTTGTAAAAACTCAAGATCTAAGACAAGACTTTCAACATTTTCTATACTAAATCAGCTTGTTTTACAAAGGTTACATTTTATCACAGCTGCACTCTCGCTGGAAGTCCCTGTGAACATCTCTTTGTAACATGTAGTTTGATCTTGATGTTGCACCCTAATGGAGTTCACTAGATACACCCTGTCAATTTACCAAGCGTACGCTTGCTTATATATTTTTCATTAAAAGGGATATAAGTATTTTTTTTATAACTAATTAACTGTCCAACATTAAAGACCACAGTTTGAGATTAGTCATCTCTGGAAGACATATCACTTTTCTGCTGTACTGCTTTTTCTGGCAACCATCATATTAAAGTGGTATTAAACCCAAAAATAAAGTGTAATATATTTCAGGTAACCAATCTTTAAATGTGATGGCTGCATTAGTCTCCTTTATTTTAAACTGGTGATCCAGCTAGTAACCCAGTTCCTACCCTAGGGTATCTTCACTAGAAGAGCAACGGAGACACTATAGGACAGCAGTATTGTCAATATGGGGAGAGGGTAGTCGTATGCCGCGTACACACGGTCGGACTTTTCGTCTACAAAAGTCCGACAGCCTGTCCGACAGACTTCCGGCGGACTTTCAGCGGACTTGCAGCAGACTTTCTAACGAACGGACTTGCCTACACACGACCACACAAAAGTCCGACGGATTCGTACGTGATGACGTACACCGGACTAAAATAAGGAAGTTCATAGCCGGTAGCCAATAGCTGCCCTAGCATGGGTTTTTGTCCGTCGGACTAGCATACAGACGAGCGGACTTCGGGGTCCGTCGTACTTACGACGTAAAGATTTGAAGCATGCTTCAAATCTAAAGTCCGTCGGATTTTAGGCTAAAAAAGTCCGTTGAAAGTCCGGAGAAGCCCACACACGATCGGATTACCAGCCAGCTTTAGTCCGTCAGCGTCCGTTGGACTTTTGTAGACGAAAAGTCCGACCGTGTGTACGCGGCATTAGACACCAGCAAATTTAGATGGGCTTTATTGACAAAATAAAGCCAAACTCAGTTACAGCAACAATTTCTTCCTTTTTGGAATACAGGTTTTACATAAATTAATAAAAGCTGACCATTATAAGCACCTGTAAATGTTTTTTTTTTTTTATCAACCATTTAACTGACACTTTTGCTGGACAATGTAAAGAATGTTGAAAAACAACAGATTTAATGGCTGGCTCAACAGGTAGAAATAAATAAAGAAAACCTTCAAAACAAACCAGCCACTGCATCTAAGGTTCGCTAAGCTGCAATATAATACATTTTTTCTTTAGGTTTAAAGTAAAATTCTCAACTTTAATTAGTTTCAGTGTGCCAAGGTGGCCCGAATGAACTATTTCCATTACATTACAATGCAGCAACTGTGTGCACTGTATCATACTGTTGTAGCATTAGCTACATACATTGTGGCACTGTGTTCCAGCAGAAGTACGGATGACTTTTCATCTGCTGCCAGAACAAAAAGGAGTTGGCCTAAATGCTTCTCCATCATTCGGGGGGAGACTTTTATTTTTATTAATGAAAATGAGGCTTCCTCTGATTGTCCGAGGTAAAAATTGTGACATCATCTGCTGGCCTCTCCACCTCGACCAATCAAAGGAAACCTTGTATTCATTGATATAAATACAAGGTTTCTCCCAAATGGCATCCCAAAAAGCATTCAGGCCGACTCTATTTTGTTCCAGCAGCATACACAGCTAATACTACAACATGATAAAGCATACACAGCATCCTCAAAGTAATGTAATGGAAATAGTTTGTTTGGACCAACTTGGACCAAACAGACTATTTAAAGCCAAATGAAAGCTATAATTTTACTTTAACACCCTTTTAACCACTTTCTGATCGTCCACAGTACATTAACATCATAACTTTGATGTTAAAGAGGAAGTAAACCCTGATGGGTTTACTTCCTCTTTGTTTCCCTGCAAAGGTAAAGCATAATGGGCTACCATGCGATAGTAGCCCATTACTTGTCACTTACCTGACACAGGAGCCTGCGATGTCACCGCTGTCCCCTCTTCCACGAAGCGTCCGTCTTCCTTCCGGGTATCGCTGCTCCGGCGCTGTGACTGGCCGGAGCAGCGATGACGACACTCCGGCACATACACGCAGGAGCTGTCAGTGACGGCATGATCGCCTTCACTAACGGCACACTCAGTGCGCCTGCGCCATTGTCTACGGTGCGCATACACCATAGACATCGAAACCTGTTTTCAGGAAAATATCTCCTTAACCGTGTAGGTAAGCCTAGATTAAGGCTTACCTGTAGGTTAAAGTGGTCTGTAAGGGTTTACAACCCCTCTAAATACCGTTGTTATGGCAGCTGCCATAACCCTGTGGCTGTGGGTGACTCGGCATCAGTTTTAAAGTGGTCCCCCACCCCGCCGCTTCCCGGTAGTTTCCAAGCTTACTGGAGCTGTTGGTAAGCATGGAACCGATCCAATGCAGCCGATGGCTAGGCTAAGTCAAAGTGTCTTTTTTTTGCTTTTAAGGCCCCTTTCACACGTTCGGACCATCTTTTAATTTTTCATCCATCTGTCAATGGGTGACTAATGGATGACAATGCATTCCTATGGAAAATTGGGTATTTACGGATGACCATCCATTACCATCCATTTACCTCCGCTTCCGATCTGGTCAGTTTTTTGAACGTACAAGGATACATCGAGCTCCGTGAAAACAGACAGTAATGTATATTAACGGACACATGTCCGTACACTTTGGCTCTGTTAAGATTTGGAATAAATTACTTTTTTTAAGTATATGTGAAGTCAACCTATGACCCAGGTAGTGGTTGTACAATAGGAAACACATTCCCTTGGAGAAACATGGCCAAAGATGTCTACCAAGAGCAGCTAATAAACCTGAAAGAAATCTATAACATTGTGACACCAAATTGGTCCACCATGTGATATGTTGTAAGTGTTGGATAAGTGCAGCATGCTCTCTTGTCAGTGTTTTTATGGAATCATGCCAGTATTGTTTCATCTAGAAAAGTAGGGCTACTATGCATATGACATGTGAGTAATGTACTGTTCAGTCTCTCACTGCAGCAGAGCCTAAACATGTAGCACTCTGCATTGTATGTATTGTTATTTACCTTTTGTAGTAATACATGTAAATTTGAGGTCAGTGCACATCCTTTCTGACCTGTCTGATGAAGTGTGCACCTTGTCCCAGAAGGACATAATTTCTGTGTCTATTGCTGTCCTTGTTGCATGCTGAATTTGTGGTGACTTAAGCATAAAAATATTCAACGTATGCCAACTTAGTACTGCAGTGATGTCTTGTTGTCCATCTGAATATGTTGACAGCATTCTGTGCACATGATGTTTAATATTGTGAATAGCCAAGGGCATGCTGACTCCTCCACAGACTATGGAGTCCTATCAGTTATTGTTTTTTTTCTTTGCCACTTTCTACTCCAAATATTTCTCAATGTGTCTTACAGTATTTGAAATTAACACAAGATGGTGTTCTCTTAAAGACCGTTTTTGAAAAGGCAGAAAGTGCAAGCGTTTCCGCAGCTACCAAAAAGAAATAAATGTTGTTCTTCCTAAGGAAAGTCATGGACGTTGGGCCGTAAGTAATGCTTGAATGTTCCAAAAAAGTAGGTCTCCATATGGTAAGGTTTTGTTACCAAATGTTCCTCCTTTTTGTTTTTTAGTACATCATCAAACATCTCAGAGAGGATTGAGCTCTGGATCCCATCTGCTCTCCAGACCCCCGCTCCGCTTCAATCCTGCTACATTCACTCCGGTGGTAAGCTATACTACTTCCTGCTTGCCCTGGGCGCCCCATGGGTGAAATTGGCCAGCAAAAACATTACTACCAGCCGCCGTAAGAACCACAATCCCAGACAGCCATGGATCGGTTTCTCACTAGGCCTCAATACTCGGCCTCGCCTACACCCACAGACCCATTCTACACCATGGATCCTCTTCTAGGGGTTGAAAATGCTGACAGCACTACACTGACCATTCCGGCCACCCGTGCACTCCCTCCATCATCCACACAGGCTGTCTTAACCCCTGAACTGCTGGATGAAAATCTCCCATCAATCCTTCATCAGCTAACACGGAGGTGTGTAAAATCTCTCAAGAATTACGAGGGGGGGGGGAAATTACTCAAATAGGGGAACGTGCAGATGCATTGGAAAATAAATTTGACAATCTAGCGCAGTATGTTCAGGAGCTGGAGGAGGAAACTTCCTTGCTGAAACACTCTGTCTCCCAGCTCCAACTATAACAAGAGGATCTAGAGAGCAAAGAGCGATGCCAAAATCTACATTTCCGGGGTATTCCAAAAACTTGGCCGATAATGCTTTACACCCTTATTTGTTGGGCCTTTTCAACATGTTGGCCCTGAACATCGCTGATATTGATTGGCGTCTGGACAGGGCCCATAGTTTTTTGGGCCCAAAACCAACCTCTGGAGCCAGGCCCAGGGATGTTCTCATTCGATTTAATTTTTATGATAGCAAAGAGGCATTAACCCTTGCCACACACAACAAATAATTGATTGAGTACAAGGGCGCTAAGCTCCAGATCTTTAGTGATCTCTCACATATCACCAACCTCAAAAATCTTCACCCAATTACCACCCATTTGCAAAACCTTCGCATCCAATACTACTTTGGCTTTTCATTTCACCTGATTGTTTCCTGGGATAGAATCCAACACTGATCTCCATGAAGGCGATGCCTTCATAAAAGGCCTGGGTCTGCCTCCCCTGCCAGAGGATGTCCTGCTTCCCCCTGCTCAATCTGGTCGACCAGCTCCAACCACGCCAAACCGGCTCTGGACCCCTGTCCAGGGAAAACAGAAGAAATCCTTCTCTACTCCACAAGTTCTTAAACCTCCAGGCGACCCCCCTGAAACTTTGACTGCTGTTAGTGGATCCCAACTCCAGGCGTGATTGCTTACATATTGCCTTCATGTTTTTTTTGTCCTGGACTTCAGGTTATGTTGATCCCCTGTTTGGGGATACTTTTAGCCATACACAAGAGGTATAGATTTTTCTTCTTTTTTTTCGTGCTTCATACTTGCTGGAGAGAGGGTGGATTCATCCTCCTCACATTTCCATCTGGTAGGGGCTCCCGTGTTGCCCCACTCCGTCCAAGACTTGGTCATGGACTCCTAAGATACAATTGCCTCTCAGGCCTAATGTTGTTGTTTATTTTTTTTTTTTTTTAGACCCCACCTGGGTCCTTCTATTTATTATATATTTTCATTTTTGTTTTCCCTGCAGTTTGTCGAATGCATATCCTTTCCATATTGGGTTCTATACATATTTGGAGCAATATGGTTTCATGGGTTCATTGCTTTGATTAGCTGTTATATTGTTAATTTGTTATGGCATTAAGATTAATTTCTCATAATGTTAAGGATCTGAACTCCATCCAAAAGAGATGGCTTGCTCTTAAAGACTTTTGCTTGTCTGGTGCAGATGTGGTCATGGTCTAAGTGATCAACTTTTGTGCTGGGGGTTCAATGAAATTTGCACCAAAATATTTCCCTACTTCCTACATGGCCTTTGACCCATCGGGCAAGGCCGGTGTGGCTATCCTTATTAAAAAATCCTGCCCCTTACGGGTCAAGGATAAATGCATTGACCTCCATGGGAGGTTTGTCATCCTTGTCTGTGACTACATGTCCTCATCTTTTACGTTGGTGAATGTATATGCTCCCAATTCTGGGCAAATTGATTTTCTGGATGAGCTTCTTGTCTTTACTCAGCATTATTCTCAAACCTTTATGATAATTGGAGAAAAAAGGGAATGTTTGGGACTTTAAATGAGAAGCAATGGGGAATATTGCGCCTCCATCCCTGGTTGCTTTTGCAAAAAAGAGGGGGGAGGGCAGGACTTTAGATGAGGTGCGTGGTGTAGAGCCAGACAAAACCATATACATATGTAAAAAATTGTATTCTTTATTAGACCAAAGATAGGGCATGGATCAACCCATATAAATGCATAATAGCACATTGGCATATAAAATACAAAGTATCCACATACATATTGAGGAGAGTCACCAACATGGCACAGAAAGTAAATATTATACATCACAGTCCTCCAAATGGAGTAGGCATAACATTATATCAGGGTGGTAGAGCAATAAAAACCATCTAGAATCATAAATAATGAGATGGATGCATCAAAAGAAGCTCAACGACGTTTCATGGACTTCTATCCACTCATCAGGAGCAAGTGCATCCATATACTAAAAAGGGGATAAAAAAAAAATCACCATTATAGTTTGATATAACCACAGACTGGAGGGGTAGAGAGATTAAAGATGATGATGAACAAATAAACGGCCATAACTGAAAGTACTCACATAAGAGCTGATACTAGGCCATGCGATACCACCTGCCAGAGGTCAGCCAGATAAATATGTCCAGCACGGGAGCTGAGGAAAGGACCCAAGCATGGATCAGGAGCACACACGGAGTCCCCCAAAAAAGTGTGTATGGAAAAATCTTGATGTAACTGTGGATGGGATTTCTGTATTGTATACAAGAAAGTAAGTGGTCTGTTACCATATTGGTATAAATAAAATGAAATGTCATATAGAGTAGACCCATCACCACAGTATAGAAGTATATTGTGGAGCATATCAACAAGGTGAACAGAATGAAAAAAAAGGGTGTCCATATAGTAAGAATAGGGAAGAGAAGATGAGATTCCTGAAATCATGAGAAATTAATGAAACTAGAGTAAAGAAATATTAGTAATGCTTGTTATAGAGGAATTTAAGAATAAATCAAGAGCTTGTTATGTATTTACCCATGTAGGTCCTAATGGGATATGAACCAAAAATGGAGTGCAGTGTGGGACTGCTGAGAAAAGGTCACTGAAGGGGAACCTCTGGGTGTCGCACGCATGGAGTGGAAGGTTTGGCACCGATGCACGGTGAAAATTGCCTGCCCAATCCCCCATCCCCATAATGTGTCAGAAGGAGAGGAGAGGGAAGGCATGCAGCGTGCATTGCAGCTCCTGTGCAAACAAAACACCGGCCAACCTGTCGGCTGCAGAACACACTGAACCAATATAGGTCAAGGGAGTAGAGACAATCACAGCAGCAGTGTGTCCATCAAAATCAGCTGTGTTCAAAGTGGTATATGGTAACTTGACCACTAGGGGTCAGATACAAGGAAGTGAAGGCTCTTAAACCACACACACCTCCATCCCTAATCAGTATCAAAGAAAAAAGGGAATATTTGGGACTTTAAATGAGACGCAATGGGGAATATTGCGCCTCCATCCCTGGTTGCTTTTGCAAAAAAGAGGGGGGGAGGGGGGGACTTTAGATGAGGTGCATGGGGTAGAGCCAGACAAAGCCATATACATATGTAAAAAATTGTATTCTTTATTAGACCAAAGATAGGGCATGGTTAATTTGGTTATGTCCCCCCACTAGAGACAGACATGCCCTATTTAGAGACACTGCGTCACAGAAGGTTATGTCTAAGGTCACCTCATTCCACAAATGTATTAGATCCCACCGCCTATTTGATGTCTGGAGAATTAAAAATCTAACACATAGACAATATACCTTTTATGCTATGACTTATAATTTGTACTCTAGATTAGATCATTTCTTTATGTCAGCTCAACTGCTCCCTCATGCTGTAGATTCTAATATCTCCCGCTTATGTATTGCTGAGGGCTCTCGGCTAAAGAGAGATGGCGAGAGCCTTTGAGTGTCTTTACTAGCAGACTTGAAGCTTGCGGAGCATAGGCTTGTGTGTGTGGCCCTATGGTTAAGGGCCTCCATAAGGTTCTTTCCCTACACAACCAATTAAAGTCCTTGGAATTGAATAAGACAGTGGCAAGGACTTTAATTGATGTGGACTAAACAAAAGTTTTATAAGTTCTCTAACAAACCCCATAGAATGTTGGTCAATAAGCTCCACCCTCGCTCTTTTCATTCTTTCCCAGATCTACTCATTCATGCAGATGGCACCCCTACCCATTGGCCTAAAATCATGACTAAGGTTTTTGGGGATTTTTACCATGAACTTTATAATTGTCTTACCCCAGAAAACCATTTTAGTTTTATACAAGATAATTTTGACCAGTTTGCTGAAAATATTTCCCTACCTAAATTGACCTCTTCAGACCTTGAAAAACATAACGCCCCAATTACCCCTGAGGAACTCGCAAAAATAGTCAAAGACCTCCCCTTCACAAATCTCCAGGTCCTGATGGTCTCCCATATCTCTACTATAAAACCTGCCTACCCACTCTGACACTGCATATTTGGAACATTGCTCCGCTGGAAATTCCCACATTTGCAGTTCACACATTCTTACATTTCAGTAATACATAAACCTGGGAAGGACCCCTCTTTACCAGACAATTTTAGGTCCATAGCCCTACTAAATTCTGATTATAACATCTTCACTAAAATCCTGGCCTCCAGGTTGTCCCAATTCATACCTAAACTGATTAATAGGGACCAGGTGGGTTTTGTGCCATCCAGGAATGCTAAAGATAACACAAGACACACCATATATTTGATTGACCTTTTGAACAAATTCCCATGCCTTGTTCTTATACTAAGTCTAGACACCCAAAAGGCTTTTTATCAATTAAGTTGGCCTTACATGTTTTCCACCCTTACAGGCTCTGTGCTTTCATACAACTGTTCAGGTACAGATGTCTTCCTTTTTGTCGCCTTTTTTCCCCATGTCAAATGGTACCAGGCAGGGTTGCCCTTTATCCCCCCTCCTTTTTATTCCATGCCTGGAGCCATTGGCTGAAGCCATCTGAACACATCCAGACATCAGTGGGGTCTTGATGTGACAGAGGGAATACACATTGTCCCTTTTTTTGATATCCTATTAACACTGATGAACCCCACCATTTCGCTTCCCTCCTTACATGCCCTACTGAAATAATTTGGGGCCATATCGGGGTATAAGGTAAACACCACTAAAACTGGACCACTGCCCTTGCATATACCTCCAGATTTATTAACATGACTCCAAAGTACATATCCTTATACATGGTGCCCTCAGTCCCTTAAATACTTAGGTATCCAGCTGACCCACTCAGATTCTAGCTTATACTCTGCTAACTACCCTCCCTTGTTTCTATTGATGTCTCCACCAGTGGGCTACATACACTTTTTCCATGCTAGGGAGAATCAACATCCTGAAGATGCCCGTAATACCTCGTTTACTATACTTCTTTGAGACAATAAAATTTGCTATACCTATAAGCCAACTTAAAGCTCTTCACAGATGTTTTCTCAAACTCATATGGAATAACACATCGTATTGCCAGCTCAATGTTTTTTTCTTTAAAGAAGAGGTCTGGGAGCCCCTGATATTATTAAGTATTACTATGCATCACACCTTAGGGCTGTCATTTCCTGGTCTAGTCAGATGGCTCTGAACCGGTGGTCGGAAACTGAAAGGGGTTCCCTGTATCCTGCACCTCCATGTTCCTTGGTATGGCCCCAATCCCGACGACCTGATCCCATACTGTATGTGTTTATCACCAATGTTATTTACCATGTCCATTTGGTATAAGTGTTTTCAGAAGTACCGTACTCTCTCTCCTCACTGTGCCCTCCTTTATTCAATATGCTATTCAATCTGGTCCTGCCAGATAGCCTTTCCTTTGGTCGTATATTGCCATGGATGCAGGCCTCTCTTCTTCAGTTGCATAATTTGGTGCACCTTGTTTCTCACAGACTGCATATTTTTATGACATTACAGGAAAGGTTCTCCATTCCCCAAAAATTGTTTTGTTTTTATCTGCACTTTTTCCAATCAATGTCCCCATCTCTCTCCTTAGAAAATCCTACACTTTTTGAATGTACGTGTGCTGAGGGCCCACACCAATTACATTTAGTGTCTTCCATATATCATATACTGCATGATTCTACCATAATTATAGAGTACACGCACTTATATATACGTAAGTGGAATACACTTTTAAAGCAAACTATTTCTCTCCAGATGTGGGCCAAAATATGGTTGTCAACCTTTAAATCTTTCAAATGTGTGGTGCAGAGAGAGATTGCTGTGAAGATCCTGATGTTTTGGTATAGGACTCCAGGAATTATACACCATTTAGATCCTACTCATTCAGCTACATGTTGGCAGTGTAGGTTGGAGACGGGATCACATTTTCATATATTCTGGCTGTGTCCTCTTATTCAGTCATTCTGGTCAGATGTAATGTTAGTACTTCAGAATGTAGTGGGTCTACCACTTCCTTTAGATCCCATCCATTATTTACTGGGGCTCCCCTTTCTGTTGTTGTCTGGAAGTGGGTCCAGCAGGCCTATTTGGATGAGAATTTTGTAGGAGTATCATGGGCATTACTGATGAGGCATTCCATTTCAGCTATCCTGGTTATTCTATTTAGCCAATTACTTGATTGATGGGATATGTGAGGTGCCCTAGTGTACTGGAATGCACTGTCTCACCACGTTTACCATGTGCATGGCTAAGGATTTAAAGTAATTCTATTCAATTAGGTGGTAAAGTGTAAGAGAAATTGTGCTGGAGAGAAGTCAAGTGTGTAGGTAGTTACTTTCTTTATAATTTGGTGGACCTCACCTCAGAAGGGTTGGATGGTGATGCAGCTCCACCAAATGTGTGGGAGAGTTCCTTTTTCCTGTTTGCACCTCCAGCATATGTCTGGAATGTCTGGGTTGAATTTGTGGATAAGGGAGGGAGTACAGTACCCACGTGATTGGACTTTGTAACCATTTTCCTGTGTGGAAACATTTACGGATCCCTGTGGATGTTCAGGTAGACTCGTTCACATTCTCCCAGTGACATGGATAGGGAGAGATTGTTTTCCCATGTTTTTCAAGCCAGGCCGATGTTGGAAGGGACATCCGAGAATAAAAGTGAGTGCACTGTGGAGATTAAGTGGCTTTGGGGGGGATTGCTTTGTGCATAATGTTTCGAAAGGCGATAGGGGTCTGGAAACCTTGAATTCCCTGTCCAGTGAACTTATATAGTGTGAGAGAAATGTGTGATTCTAGGGGGATATGTAAGTGCCAATGACCTTTGATTGGAGTTTAAGTTTGTCTTGTGAAAAGAACTGATGTATCTGGGCGTCTCTATGTGGCCAGATGTCATTTAGGAAATTGCTATGCATTCCAGGAGGGAAGTCAGGGTTGAGACGTAGTGAGGTGAGGTAACCCGGTGTAGATGATAAGAGGGTTGACTTGCAGATGTTGCGAGTGCACATATAGTTCTGCGAGTGCACATAGGTCTACGAGTGCACGTAGGTCTGCGAGCGGTCTGCGAGTGCACGTAGGTCTGCAAGTGCACGTAGGTCTGCGAGTGGTCTGTGAGTGCACGTTGGTCTGCGAGCGCACGTAGGTCTGCGAGTGCACATAGGTCTGCGAGTGCAGTAGTTCTGTGAGTGCACGTAGTTCTGAGAGTGGTCTGCAAGTACCTGTGTATTATCTTGTTGAGTACCTGTGTATTGTCTTGTTGAGTACCTGTGTATAGTCTTGTTGAGTACCTGTGTATTGTCTTGTTGAGTATTAGAGTCAGGATGCTAGTTGTTAGGTAATTTGGACAGGGTATAATCCCCAATCCTCATTAAATTTAATAGGTACGATGCCCGGTGGGTGTAGAGAGGCGACCCGTTGTACATCTTGCGGCATGTATGTGTTCCTTGATCATACGATCAAGGGTGAATACTGCTGTGCAAAATGTAAGCGCATTGTTTCCCTGGAAGCCCAGGTTCTTAATCTGGGGAAGCAACTGTCAGCACTGAGAAGTCCCTCCATACTAAAGGAGAGCCAGGAACGTACATGGCAGGTGCCGGCAGGGGCCAGCACAGAGGCAGGTGGAGACAAAGAGGTGCAGGCACTAGCAAAGAGTGGATGGGTGACAGTCAGGAAGGGTAGAGGGGGAAGTGCCAGGGAGGCCGATCCAGGGCTGGAGCATCCCAATAAGTATGCTCTGTTGAGTGACATTGGTGAAACCAGTCAGGGACCAGCACTGCTGGAGCTGAGGGACTCCCCTAGCTGCCGGTTGAAGAACGCCTCCAGTGAGAGTGGGGGGAAGTGAAGGGAAAGGAAAGACAGATTCTGGTGGTAGGGGACTCAATTCTTAGAAGGACATAGTGGCCAAGCTGTAACCAAGACCTGAAGCGCCGAACAATATGTTGTCTACCGGGTGCTTGGGTTCGGCACATCATGGACCTGCTGGACAGATTACTGGGAGGGGCTGGGGAAGACCCAGCTGTCATGGTGCACGTTGGCACCAATGACAAAGTCAGAGGCAGATGGAGTGTCCTAAAGAACGATTTTAGGGACTTAGAAGCTAAATTGAGGAAAAGGACCTCCAAGGTAGTATTCTCAGGAATACTACTGGTACATCGAGCCACACTGGAAAGGCAGAGGGAGATTAGGGAAGTAAACAAGTGGCTGAAGAGCTGGTGTAGTAAGGAGGAGTTTGGGTTCCTGGAGGACTGGGCCGACTTCTCAGTTGATAACGGGTACTATAGAAGGGACAGACTGCACCTAAAGGAGGAAGGTGAAGATCAGCTGGGAATGAAGATGGCCAAAAAGTTAGAGGGGTTTTTAAACTAGGCGATGGGGGGAGGGTCCAGAGGTAGAGATAGTCAGCACGGAACATATTCCAGAGGGTAGTATTGGGGGCATTAGTGGTAGGTTGACCAAAGCACATATACCCAAGGTAAGATCACCCCAGGAGATGGGTGAACTAGAGATACTGTTGTACGAGGAGGATTTGGATTTTGTGGGAATTTCAGAGACCTGGTTCAACAGCTCTCATGATTGGCTGGCAAACATTCAAGGGTATACGCTTTATCGCAAGGATAGAGAGGGTAAAAAAGGGGGAAGAGTATGCCTATATATCAAGAATAATGTACAAGTGAATGTGAGAGATGACATCACTAAGGGAGCTAGGGAGGAGGTAGAATCCTTATGGGTAGAGCTCCAAAGGGATGAAGCTAAGGGGAAAATAATACAGGGAGTATGATAAAGGCCCCCTAACCTGAGAGAGGAAGGGGAGACAGATCTCCTATCACAATTTGGATTAGCAGCAAGGATGGGAAGTGTCATCATAATGGGGGATTTTAACTATCCAGACATAGACTGGGTGGAGGGAACCGTGCATTCACCTAAGGCTCGCCAGTTCCTAAATGTCTTGCAGGACAATTTTATGGGTCAGATGGTAGACGCACCAACTAGAAATAAAGTGTTACTGGATCTACTGATTACCAACAATACAGACATGATCACGGATGTGGAAATACAGGGAAATTTAGGTAACAGCGATCACAGGTCAATTGGCTTCAGTATAAATCACACAACTAGGAAACATAAGGAGAAAAAAAAGACACTGAATTTCAAATGAGCCAACTTTCCTAAACTACGAATCTTGCTAGAAAGCATAAATTGGGATAAAATCTTAGGAACAAAGAACACGGAGGAGAGATGGGCTTGCTTTAAGAGCATATTAAATAAGGGCATTAATCAATGCATCCCATTGGGTAATAAATTTAAAAGAGCGAACAAAAGTCCTGGATAGCTTAACTCCAATGTAAAAATATAAAAGCAAAGGAGAAGGCCTTCAAAAAATACAGGGTTGAGGGATCATCATCAGCATTCAGACTTTATAAAGAATGTAACAAGAAATGTGTCAGGGAAGACCAGCCAGTACCCAAGATGGCCGACAGAGAAGATGACCTGTGACCTCGGCCCCTGTCAGAACACCTCCGGTGCACCTGCGTGCGTCAGTGCGCGCATATGCGCGCGCACATGGCCAAGAAGGGCAAGCCAGCACTCAAGATGGGAATCCAGGACAGCCTGTTTGTTCAGTTAGAATGCCAGTGCACCAGCGCGCACCTGTGGCAGCCCTTGGCGCCCAATAGGCTTTAAACTCAGTCTGTGCTTTCACCCAGTGCTGTCCATTCTACAGCATTCCTGTGTGTTCCTGTTTGCTTGCATCTGACACCTGTACCTGTTACTCGACCCGGCTTACCTTTGTCTCCATTGTCTGCTGCCTGCATCTGACCCAGCTTTTCTGATCTCTGCACCTGCCTGCTCCTTCTACTACCTCACTGCCAGCCCATTACCGACCCACCCTGTGTCCTGACTACGCCTTTGCCTCCACATCTGCTCCTGACGTACCCGCCAGTGTATGACCCAGTCTGCCTAACCTGCCTCTTCTGCTAGCTGGAGAATCCTGCTGAATCACCGTGCCACCTGCCACTGTTTCCAGTTCCACGGTCTGCGACCTGTCAGGCACTCGTGCGACTCTGCACTTCTGCGCCTCCTGTCTGCTCTATCAGGGGTCAGTGGAGTAAGAGAGGCCCTTCCCTGCATATCAGGCTCTACCATCAGGTATGTGACAGCAATGGACAGCCATGTCTGAGCCTGCGCAGGGACCCTCTCCCATGGAGGAACTTTGCCAGCACCTGGCCAGCCTGGCACAAGCCATCAAGGATTTACAGTGGGGCTACACCCAACTGGAGGGACGCTTACAGACTCTGACGGACTCTGCAACCACCCAAGGACCATCACCAGCATCAGCCTCGTCACAAGGATCCTCTTCTGCTGTGCAGTGGTTATGCTTCCACCTGAGCCCAGGGTACCAACCCCAGACCGGTTCCTGGATGAACGCAGCAAGTTCAGAGCATTCCGGAACGCATGCAAACTTTACTTTGCCCTCCAACCCCGCACTTTTTCTTTGGAAGCTACGAAAGTCGGCTTTGTGATCTCTTTGCTGCAAGGCGAGCCACAATCCTGGGCCCATCGCCTTCTGGAACAGAAGGCCGAATGTTTATTGGACTTAACTACACTCTTCAGTGCCATGGCCCAGCTGTATATAAATCCCCAGCAGATGGCTTCAGCAGAAGCAGCCCTTCATTCACTACAACAAGGTCGTAGGGCAGTGGAAGACTAAGTTTCAGAATTTAGACGATGGGCCTTTGACACCAACTGGAACGACGCCGCCCTACGCTACCAATTCCGTATGGGCCTCTCTGAACCGCTCAAGGACAAGCTAGTGCGGGTAGGTGTACCCTCTACCCTCGAAGCCCTGATTGATCTATCCATTCAGATCAACTGCCGTCTGAGAGAATGAAGACTAGAGAGAGCGGCAGTTCCATCCCGTCTGGTATGGATGTTACCCCGGTACCCAGCTCCTCCAATCCTGCCCCACTAGCTCCGGCCACTCCCACTCCTGACGCTCCGGAACCTATGCAGCTCGGCCTGCTGCGCCCTTCTCTCTCCACCGAAGAATGATAAGGCTGTCACCAGCAGAACCTGTGCTTATACTGTGGGGGATCCGGACATTACGTGAGGTCCTGCCCAGTGAAACCTCGTAAGTCCCTCTCAACTACTTCTGCCTCGCTAACTCCAAGTTCGCTTAACAACTCCGCTCACCTTACTTTTCCCATCTCTTTACAGCTGCCAGGAAGGACTATTCAGACTACCGCCATAATTGATTCCGGAGCCTGCAGCTGTTTTGTGGACTTAACCTTTGCTGCCAGACATTACATCCCATTGCAACCTAAAGCACAGAAGCTCTTGGTTCACCTGGCCGATGGCTTCACCATTAAATCCGGAGCAGTCACTCATGAGACCATTCCTCTGCTTACCACCATTTCCAAAGACCACCAAGAACTGCTACGTCTGGATGCCATTGCTTCCCCTTTGTTCCCGGTCATCCTTGGTATGCCCTGGCTGAGGGCCCATAACCCCCACATTGACTGGTCTAAAGAAGGAATTAACTTAGTTTCCCCTTACTGCACCCAGTACTGCCTACAGACACCCTGTGGTGTACCCGCTCTGCTATGCCTTGACACAGACTCTGAGATCAGTCAGCTTGTGCCCGCAGAGATCCTTCCTCCTCAACGGTCTTACGACTGCCCGATAGAGCTACTTCCTGGAGCCGAAATCCCTTTCAGGAGAATCTTCCCCCTGTCCGAAAGCGAGCTGGTAGCTCTAAAAGACTACATCGATGACAATCTAAGAAAAGGGTTCATCCGCCCTTCTACATCTCCAGCTGGGGCAGGGATTTTCTTTGTTGAGAAGAAGGATCATTTGTTACGGCCCTGTGTGGATTACCGTGAGCTCAACAAGGTTATGGTGAAGAACTGTTATCCACTTCCACTAGTTCCCGAACTTTTTCAGAGACTTGGCTCTGCTACCATATTTACAAAGCTGGATCTTCGGGGCGCCTATTACTTGGTGCGCATTTGAGAAGGTGATGAATGGACTGCCTTCCGCACACGATTTGGGCATTTTGAGTATCTCGTGATGCCCTTTGGACTCTGCAACTCCCTGGCCACTTTCCAGCACTTCATTAATGACATCTTCCGAGACTTCCTGGACTTGTTTGTTATTGTATACCTTGATGATATACTAATCTTTTCTTCCTCCCTAGACCACCACCGCAGACACGTCAGAAGCGTATTAACTCGCCTTCGACAACATGGATTATACGCCAAACCCGAGAAGTGTGAGTTTAAACGCCAGAGTATCCAATTCCTGGGCTTGATCATTTCCACCGAAGGTATCAAGATAGATCCCCAGAAAGTCACAGCTATCCTAGACTGGCCTACTCCCTGTGACAAGAAGGGCATTCAACGCTTCATAGGTTTTGCAAACTTTTACCGAAAATTCATTCGGGGGTTTTCAGCGATCATTGCCCCCATTACGCAACTCACCAAACAAGGTTCCAGATTCCGTTGGTCTCCAAAGGCTCAGACGGCCTTTGAGGTGCTGAAGAAGTTTTTCACTTCTGCACCCGTTTTGAAGCACCCCGATTCGGCCCTACCTTATGTTTTAGAAGTGGACGCCTCGGAAACAGTGGTTGGAGCTATCTTGTCCCAAAGACAGGGTCCCAAGGCCCTGTTGCACCCGGTCGCATTCTTCTCTTGTAAACTGTCAAGCGCGGAGAAGAACTATGATGTTGGGGATCACAAACTTTTAGCGATTAAGGCAGTATTAGAAGAATGGAGGTACCTTCTCGAGGGAGCTGCACATCCAATCTTAATCTACACAGACCACAAGAATCTAGAACAGGGGTCTTCAAACTGCGGCCCTCCAGGTGTTCAGGAACTACAATTCCCATCATGCCTAGTCATGTCTGTGAATGTCAGAGTTTTACAATGCCTCATGGGATGTGTAGTTCTGCAACAGCTGGAGGGCTGTAATTTGAGGATCCCTGATCTAGAATATCTAAGGACAGCAAGGAGACTGAGACCCTGTAAGGCCAGGTGGGCACTTTTCTTTTCTAGATTTACCATTCATCTGACATACAGACCCGGATCCAAGAACATAAAGCCAGATGCACTATCACGCATGTTCAGCAAATCTCAAGAAGTCTCTCCACCGGATACGATCCTGTCCTCTGGGAATTTCCTCCTTCTACAAGGGGACTTAATGACCCAGATCAAGCAAGCCTCAGTGGGGAGTTCTGCACCACCCGGGACCACCTTACGAACAAGGGAGGGGCTACTCTGGTATGAGGATAAGATCTTTGTGCCGGAGGATCTGCGAACGGCCACTTTGGGTATGTGCCATGATCACGCGCTGGCAGGGCACTTTGGTGTCAGCAAGACCTCTGAACTTGTGCAGCGAACATACTGGTGGACGGGGGTGGCGAAGGACTGCAGGAAATACGTGGAATCTTGTACTACTTGTATCCGTAACAAGAACAGCAAGTCCAGGGCCTGGGGTCTGTTGAAACCACTACCTGTCCCGAGTAGACCATGGAGAAGGATCTCAATTGATTTCATTGTGGAGCTGCCCCCATCCGAGGGCTACAGTACTATTTTCGTGATTGTCGATCGATTATCCAAGATGGCCCACTTCATTGCCATGAAAGGCACTCCCTCTGCACAAGAGACTGCACAGATTTTCATCAGAGAAGTTATAAGACTCCATGGGGTTTCCGGAGAAACATAATTTCTGACAGAGGGGTCCAGTTTACCTCCAGATTCTGGAGATCCTTGTGTGAATCTCTGGGGATTGAACTTTCATTTTCTTCAGCCTATCACCCGCAAACTAATAGACAGAAAGAACCAACCAAACACTGGAACAATATCTATGCTGCTTCTCTTCCTTTTCACAAGACGACTGGGTGTCCCTACTTCCCTTGGCCGAGTTTGCCTACAATAATTCTACTCACTCAGCCACAAAACAATCTCCCTTCTTCACGAACTATGGTTTTCATCCCTCTTTTCTGTTTAATAACATTCCAGAATGCCCTGTGCCCACTGTACTTGAAACGTTGGATTTCTTTAACTCCAACAACAAACTGTTACAGGAGACGATGGCCAAGACTCAAACTTACAATAAACAGATCTTCGACAAGAAGAGAAGAGGGGAGCTGATCCTGAACCCAGGGGACCAAGTCTGGTTGGCTACAACGAACCTGAAATTAGCCTGTCCCTCGAGGAAATTAGGTCCCAGATTTGTAGGACCTTTTCCTGTAAAGAGGCGGATTAACAAAGTTGCATATGAACTTGAACTACCAGAGACCTTCAGGATCCATCCTGTGTTTCATATAGCTTTACTGAAGCCCGCCATCTCTAACCCTTTTTCGGATCAGAATACAGGGCCACCCGAACCCGTGGTGGTAGACGGCGAAGAAGAATTCGAAGTAGAGGCTATCTTAGATTGCAGGAGAAGGAGAAGTCAAGTTTAATACCTGATTAAGTGGAGGGGATACGGTCCTGAGGACAACTCGTGGGAACCAGAAGCCAACATCCATGCCCAAGAACTGATCCAAACCTTCAAGAGGACTTATCCTGACAAGGTGGCCAGATTGGGTATCCGGAGGCTGCCCGTTAGGGGGGGCAATGTCAGGGAAGACCAGCCAGTACCCAAGATGGCCGACAGAGAAGACGACCTGTGACCTTTGCCCCTGTCAGAACACCTCCGGTGCACCTGCGTGTCCATGCGCGCATATGCGCGTGCACATGGCCAAGAAGGGCACGCCAGTACTCAAGATGGGAATCCAGGACAGCCTGTTTGTTAAGTTAGAATGCCAGTGCGCCGGTGCACGTACCTGTGACAGCCCTTGGTGCCCAACAGGCTATTTAAACTCAGTCTGTGCTTTCACCCAGTGCTGTCCGTTCTACAGCGTTCCTGTGTGTTCCTGTTTGCTTGCATCTGATACCTGTACCTGTTACCCAACCCGGCTTGCCTCTGACTCCGTTGTCTGCTGCCTGCATCTGACCCGGCTTGTTCTGATCTCTGCACCTGCCTGCTCCTTCTACTTCCTGACAGCCCATTACCAACCCGGCCTGTGTCCTGACTATGCCTTTGCTTCCGCATCTGCTCCTGACGTACCCGCCAGTGTATGACCTGGTCTGCCTAACTTGCCTCTTCTGCTAGCTGGAGAATCCTGCTGAATCACCGTTCCACCTGCCACTGTTTCCAGCTCCACTTGTGCACCTCCTGTCTGCTCTATCAGGGGGCCTGAGTCAGAGGAGTAAGAGAGGCCGTTCCCTGCATATCAGGCTCTACCATCAGGTACGTGACAAAATGTAAGGGTGCAATAAGGACGGCTAAGTAAGAACATGAAAGACACATAGCGGAGGAGAGCAAAAAAAATCCCAAGAAATTCTTTAAGTATGTACACAGTAAAAAATGGAGGACAGACCATATTGGCCCCATAAAGAATGAGGAAAGACATCTGGTTATAAAGGATGGGGAGATGGCAAAGGTATTGAATTTTTTCTTCTCCTGAGTCTTCACAAGGGAATCAGGGGGTTTTAGTAACCAAAACTGCAGTGTTTATCCTCATGACACATCACAGGAAGCACCTCCATGGTTAACAGAGGACTAGGGATGAGCCGAACGCCCCCCTGTTTGGTTTGCACCAGAACATGCAAACAGGAAAAAAGTTTGTTCGAACACGCGAACGCCGTTAAAGTCTATGGGACACGAACATGAATAATCAAAAGTGCTAATTTTAAAGGCTTATATGCAAGTTATTGTCATAAAAAGTGTTTGGGGACCTGGGTCCTGCCCCAGGGGACAGGGATCAATGCAAAAAAAGTTTTAAAAACGACCGTTTTTTCAGGAGCAGTGATTTTAATAATGCTTAAAGTCAAACAATAAAAGTGTAATATCCCTTTAAATTTTGTAGCTGGGGGGTGTCTATAGTATGCCTGTAAAGGGGCGTATGTTTCCCGTGTTTAGAACAGTCTGACAGCAAAATGACATTTCAAAGAAAAAAGTCATTTAAAACTACTCGCAGCTATTGCATTGCCGGTCCGACAATACACATAAAAGTTCATTGATAAAAATGGCATGGGAATTCCCCACAGGGGAACCCTGTACCAAAATTTAAAAAAAAAATGACGTGGGGTCCCCCTAAATTCCATACCAGGCCCTTCAGGTCTGGTATGGATATTAAGGGGAACCCCGGCCAAAATTAAAAAAAAAAAATGACGTGGGGGTCCCCCTAAATTCCATACCAGACCCTTCAGGTCTGGCATGGATTTTAAGGGGAACCCCGCGCCAAAATTAAAAAAAAAACGGCGTGGGGTACCCCCAAAAATCCATACCAGACCCTTATCCAAGCACGCAACCTGGCAGGCCACAGGAAGAGAGGGGGGATGAGAGAGCGCCCCCCCTCCTGAACCGTACCAGGCCACATGCCCTCAACATTGGGAGGGTGCTTTGGGGTAGCCCCCCAAAACACCTTGTCCCCATGTTGATGAGGACAAGGGCCTCATCCCCACAACCCTGGCCGCTGGTTGTGGGGGTCTGCGGGCTTATCGGGATCTGGAAGCCCCCTTTAACAAGGGGACCCCCAGATCCCGGCCCCCCTGTGTGAAATGGTAAGGGGGTACAAAAGTACCCCTACCATTTCACTAAAAAACTGTCAAAAATGTTAAAAATGACAAGAGACAGTTTTTGACAATTCCTTTATTTAAATGCTTCTTCCTTCATCTTCTTCTTCTGGCTCTTCTGGTTCTTCCTCCGGTGTTCTCGTCCAGCATCTCCTCTGCGGCGTCTAAATTTTGGCCGGGGTTCCCCTTACTATCCATACCAGACCTGAAGGGCCTGGTGTGGAATTTAGGGGGACCCCCACGTCATTTTTTTTTTTTTGGTTCGGGGTTCCCCTGTGGAATTCCCATGCCGTTTTTATCAATGAACTTTTATGAGTATTGTCGGACCGGCAATGCAATAGCCGCGAGTAGTTTTAAATTACTTTTTTTCCTTTAAAATGTAATTTTGCTGTCAGACTATTCTAAACATGGGAAACATGCGCCCCTTTACAGGCATACTATAGACACCCCCCAGCTACGAAATTTAAAGGGATGTTACACTTTTATTGTTTGACTTTAAGCATTATTAAAATCACCGTTCCTGAAAAAACTGCCATTTTTAAACCTTTTTTTGCATTGATCCATGTCCCCTGGGGCAGGACCCAGGTCCCCAAACACTTTTTATGACGATAACTTGCATATAATCCTTTAAAATTAGCACTTTTGATTTCTCTCATAGACTTTTAAAGGGTGTTCCACGGCATTCGAATTTGCCGCGAATACCCCAAATTGTTCGCTGTTCGGCGAACTTGCGAACAGCCGATGTTCGAGTCGAACATGAGTTTGACTCGAACTCGAAGCTCATCCCTACAGAGGACAGAATTAAAATTAGACTTGGGAAACTTAACAATAATAAATTACATTACCAGATGGCTTGCACCCGAGGGTACTTAGGGAACTCAGTCAAGTAATTGCCAGACTATTGTTCCTAACTTTTACTGACAGTCTACAAGCAAATGTAGCACCAATATTTAAAAAGGGCCCAAAATACATCCCTGAAAATTACAGACCAGTTAGCCTAACATCAATAGTATGTAAACTCTTGGAGGGGATAATAAGGGACTATATACAAGATTTTAGTAATGAGAACGGTATCATTAGCAGTAGGGATGAGCTTCGAGTTCGAGTCGAACTCATGTTCGACTCGAACATTGGCTGCTCGCAAGTTCGCCGAACAGCGAACAATTTGGGGTGTTCGCGGCAAATTCGAATGTCGCGGAACACCCTTTAAAAGTCTATGGGAGAAATCAAAAGTGCTAATTTTAAAGGCTAAATGGATCAATGCAAAAAAAAGTTTTAAAAACGGCCGTTTTTTCAGGAGCAGTGATTTTAATAATGCTTAAAGTCAAACAATAAAAGTGTAATATTCCTTTAAATTTTATACCTGGGGGGTGTCTATAGTATGCCTGTAAAGGGGCGCATGTTTCCTGTGTTTAGAACAGTCTGACAGCAAAATGACATTTTGAAGGAAAAAACTCATTTAAAACTACCCGCGGCTATTAATGCATTGCCGACAATACACATAGAAGTTCATTGATAAAAACGGCATGGGAATTCCCCAAAGGGGAACCCCGAACCAAAATTAAAAAAAAAAATGACGTGGGAGTCCCCCTAAATTCCATACCAGGCCCTTCAGGTCTGGTATGGATATTAAGGGGAACCCCGCGCCAAAAAAAAAAAAAAAACGGCGTGGGGTCCCCCCAAAGATCCATACCAGACCCTTATCCGAGCACGCAACCTGGCAGGCCGCAAGAAAAGAGGGGGGGACGAGAGTGCGGCCCCCCCCCTCCTGAACCGTACCAGGCCACATGCCCTCAACATTGGGAGGGTGCTTTGGGGTAGCCCCCCAAAACACCTTGTCCCCATGTTGATGAGGACAAGGGCCTCATCCCCACAACCCTGGCCGGTGGTTGTGGGGGTCTGCGGGCGGGGGGCTTATCGGAATCTGGAAGCCCCCTTTAACAAGGGGACCCCCAGATCCTGGCCCCCCCCTGTGTGAAATGGTAAGGGGGTACAAAAGTACCCCTACCATTTCACTAAAAAACTGTCAAAAATGTTAAAAATGACAAGAGACAGTTTTTGACAATTCCTTTATTTAAATACTTCTTCTTTCTTCTATCTTCCTTCATCTTCTGGTTCTTCTGGTTCTTCTGGCTCTTCTGGTTCTTCCTCCGGCGTTCTTGTCCAGCATCTCCTCCACGGCGTCTTCTATCTTCTTCTCCTCGGGCCGCTCCGCACCCATGGCATGGGGGGAGGCTCCCGCTCTTCTCTTCTTCTTCATCTTCTTCTCTTCTTCTTTTCTTCTCTTCTTCATTTTCTTCTCTGGGCCGCTCCGCACCCATGCTGGCATGGAGGGAGGCTCCCGCTGTGTGACAGCGCTCCTCGTCTGACATTTCTTAAATAACGGGGGGCGGGGCCACCCGGTGACCCCGCCCCCCTCTGACGCACGGTGACTTGATGGGACTTCCCTGTGACGTCACGGGGAATGCCACAAACCTGAAGGGGTTAACATGCACCCCTTTACAGGCATACTATAGACACCCCCAGGTATAAAATTTAAAGGAATATTACACTTTTATTGTTTGACTTTAAGCATTATTAAAATCACTGCTCCTGAAAAAACGGCCGTTTTTAAAACTTTTTTTTGCATTGATCCATGTCCCCTGGGGCAGGACCCAGGTCCCCAAACACTTTTTATGACAATAACTTGCATATTAGCCTTTAAAATTAGCACTTTTGATTATTCATGTTCGTGTCCCATAGACTTTAACGGTGTTCGCGTGTTCGAACAAACTTTTTTCCTGTTCGCATGTTCTGGTGCGAACCGAACAGGGGGGTGTTCGGCTCATCCCTAATTAGCAGTAATCAGCATGGATTCATGAAGAATCGTTCTTGCCAAACCAATCTATTAACCTTCTATGAGGAGGTGAGTTGCCATCTAGATAAAGGAAGGCCCGTGGATGTGCTGTATCTGGATTTTGCAAAAGCATTTGACACAGTTCCCCATAAACGTTTGCTTTACAAAATAAGGTCCATTGGCATGGACCATAGGGTGAGTACATGGATTGAAAACTGGCTACAAGTGTGAGTTCAGAGGGTGGTGATAAATGGGGAGTACTCGGAATGGTCAGGGGTGGGTAGTGGGGTCCCCCAGGGTTCTGTGCTTGGCCAAATCCTGTTTAATTTGTTCATAAATGACCTGGAGGATGGGGTAAACAGTTCGA
Source organism: Aquarana catesbeiana (assembly GCF_042186555.1). NCBI lineage: Eukaryota > Metazoa > Chordata > Amphibia > Anura > Ranidae > Aquarana > Aquarana catesbeiana. The sequence goes on along the minus strand of NC_133326.1, from coordinate 404,933,316 downwards.
TCTCTGTATTTGCAGACAATACTAAGCTAAGCAGGGCAATAACTTCTCCGCAGGATGTGGAAACCTTGCAAAAAGATCTGAACAAATTAATGGGGTGGGCAACTACATGGCAAATGAGGTTCAATGTAGAAAAATGTAAAATAATGCATTTGGGTGGCAAAAATATGAAGGCAATCTATACATTGGGGGAGAACCTCTGGGGGAATCTGGATGGAAAAGGACCTGGGGGGGTCCTAGTAGATGATAGGCTCAGCAATGGCATGCAATGCCAAGCTGCTGCTAACAAGGCAAACAGAATATTGGCATGCATTAAAAAGGGGATCAATTCCAGAGATAAAACGATAATTCTCCCGCTCTACAAGACTGGTCCGGCCACACCTAGAGTATGCTGTCCAGTTCTGGGCACCAGTCCTCACGAAGGATGTACTGGAAATGGAGCGAGTACAAAGAAGGGCAACAAAGCTAATAAAGGGTCTGGAGGATATTAGTTATGAGGAAAGGTTGCGAGCACTGAACTTATTCTCTCTGGAGAAGAGAGACGCTTGCGAGGGGATATGATTTCAATATACAAATACCATACTGGCAACCCCACAATAGGGATAAAACTTTTTTGCAGAAGGGAGTTTAACAAGACTTGTGGCCTGGCCACTCATTAAAATTAGAAGAAAAGAGGTTTAACCTTAAACTACGAAGAGGGTTCTTTACTGTAAGAATGGCAAGGATGTGGAATTCTCTTCCACAGGCGGTGGTCTCAGTGGAGGGCATTGATAGTTTCATGAAACTATTATGCCCTGTACACACGATAGGATTTTCCAATGGAAAATGTGTGATAGGACCTTATTGTCAGAAATTCCGACCGTGTGTAGGCTCAATCACACATTTTCCATAGGAATTTCCGACACACAAAGTTTGAGAGCTTGCTATAATATTTTCCGACAACAAAATCCGTTGTCGGAAATTCCGATCATGTGTACACAAATCCGACGCACAAAGTGCCACGCATGCTCAGAATAAATTAAGAAAGGAAAGCTATTGGCTACTGCCCCATTTATAGTCCCAACGTATGTGTTTTACGTCACCGCGTTCAGAACAATCGGATTTTCCGACAACTTTGTGTGACCGTGTGTATGCAAGACAAGTTTGGGCCAACATCCGTCGGAAAAAATTCATGGATTTTGTTGTTGGAATGTCCGATCAATGTCCGACCATGTGTACAGGGCATAAGATAAGCACCTGAATGACCGCAACATACAGGGATATGCAATGTAATACTGACATATAATCACACACATAGGTTGGACTTGTGTCTTTTTTCAACCATACCTACTATGTAACTATGTAACTATGGAAACATTTGATTGTTGGGCCAATTAAGGGGTGATTCGGAATTTCAGGCGGTATGTGTTTTGGCATGTTCCAGGGTAGTAGGTGAAGGGGGAGGAGATGAATACGGCTTTAAGGGTAACCCAATCTTTTTATTCCTGATGAATGTTCCAATCTAGAACTCTGGAAAGGTGGCATGTGTGACAGACCTAGCCGGGAGAGAGACTTTTGGAGGGGACTGTATGCTAGCCTCTTGCCGATCGATCGTGGGCCCTGGCATTTGGGGGAACGGTGCTCTTTGTGAGCTGTATGCCTGGGGACCCTTGAGGTGGTATTACTGTGGATTCGGGTCCTGGTCCCCCAGGACACACAGACTCTGGGGACCCTGGATTTGCCATATTGGAATAGTGACTGATTCATACCGTTGGGACTCCTACTGTTAAATGCTAATGTCATCAATTCCAGATACCTGTCTGTTGTCTGCTAAAATGTGTATTGTAAATAAGTCTCTAGTATGGGATCTAAGAGTCATTAGATCCCATTGTTGTTTGTGTTTAATTAACTCTGCTATTGTGATAATGTTGATTGGATTTTCTGAACTACAAGACGGCCAGTCTGGCCTAAAGGTCACGTCTGAGTCATCTAGGCTGTCTAAAGGGATTAGTTAATTAGCTCATGTTAATTAGGTTAATTAGGTTACAACTGTATTGTTAGAGTAATATGAGTCGGAGGTATGCACCTCCACTTTTAGTGTATAAAAGAGCCTGTATATTGCAATAAAAGAGAGTCCTGTTTGAACTTACATACAGCCTTCCTGGTGTTTGTTCTGCGCTATCACAACTGAGTTAGAACGGCACATAGCTGAAGTTCTAATCCCGGAGCATTGGATGACCGAACCATCAGACGTTGCAATCTGATTCAATAGCTGCAGAGGAGTGTCGGGAGAGTGGAACCGAGCGAGCAAGGGGCTCGTTACAGCATGCATTGTAATAATTTTTGAGGTCCGGAAGCCCAATCCCTCCTTTCTATTTCGGCAGAAACAGGTGCTGATAGCTAATTCTTAGTCTATTGTTTCCCCAAAGGAATTTGGTCCATAGACTTTTGTAATTACTGAAGAAAGTAGTGGGGATATGGATTGGGACAGTTTGTAGTATATAGAGTAAGCGTGGTAGAGCATTCATTTTTAATATAGCCGCTCTGCCAAACCATGAAAAGATGGGTTTATTCCAGAGTTTTAGATTGGTGGTGAGGTTTTGTAGGATGAGTTGGTAGTTTTGCTGTAAAGATTATTAAGGTGTCAGGGAAGTTGGATTCCTAGGTAGGTTATTGCTTCTTCCTTCCATTGGAAGGGGAAGTTTCTTTGATATTGGGTGACTGTGACTGTGTGTTTGGGTAAACAGATGTTCAGGGTGCAAGATTTGGAGAAATGTATTTTAAGGTTAGAGATTAGTCTAAAGTGACGGAATTCTGCCAGTAGGTTGGGAAGTAAGATTTGCGGTTCTGTAAGAAAGAGAAGTATATCATCAGCCAAGGCTACCAGTTTGTATTCCTTGTCATATGTATGTATCCCTCTAATGTTGGGTTTGGACTTGAGACTGCGTAGGAGGGGTTCTAGGGTGAGTGTAAACAGTAGAAGGGAGAGGGGGCATCCCTGCTTTGTGACGTTACAAATGGGGAAGGCATTTGACAGGAGGCCGTTGACGCAGACCCGGGCTATGGGATTGGTGTATAGGGCCATTACGAAGCTTAACAGGAGATTACCCAAACCCATGAATCTAAGTACAGCTTCCATATAGTCCCAGGCCACTAGGGGTTCTGAAATTAATCGTTGCATCGATGCATCGCAATTCGGGTGTTCCCGATGTGGCATCGATGCATAAGGACCTGAAAATCGATGTCTGGTGACGTCATGACTACTGTTGTGCTACTATGGATGATGTGCCCCCGCTGTATGTGCTTTTTAAAAAACTATGTCAATTCATACCGAATTTCCCCATAGTACGATATGCTCATGTGACTCCCGGCCCGTCCCGCCCCTCTCCGCTCTCCTCTTCTGTCTCCTGAGTCCTGACGTCAGCTGGAAATTCTCAGTCCTGCCCACCTCTCTTCTGATAAGATAACTATAGTCAGCGGGTGGGACTGAGAATTCCCCGCTGCCGTCAGGACTCAGGAGACAAGTGAGAGGAGAGGGGTGGGACTGAGAATTCCCCGCTGATGTCAGGACTCAAGAGACATGTGAGAGGAGAGCGGAGAGGAGAGCGGAGAGGGCGGGACGGGCCGGGAGTCATGTGAGCATATCCTGCTACAGGGAAATTCGGTATGAAGTGACAGTTTTTTAAAAAGCACATACAGCGGGGGCACATCATCCATAGTAGCACAACATTTATTAAACAAAAGTAACTTTAAAAACAGTAACATTACACCTCACGCTCCATGCTGACAGGTCCCTGGCTATCCTGTGCACATTCCACTGTTAACTCCTAGTGTGCTGGAAGGTGCAAACAGGAATGCCAAGGAACTGTCAGCACCAGCGGTGGCCTGTGCATTGTGGTGGGGGGGTGGTTAGAGATGGCTGCATTTAATGGGCACAAGTGGCTGTGTTTGATTGGCACAGGTGGCTGCGTTTGACGGGCACAGGTGGCTGCGTTTGATGGGCACAGGTGGCTGCGTTTGATGGGCACAGGTGGCTGCGTTTGATGGGCACAGGTGGCTGCATTTGAAGGGCACAAGTGGCTGTGTTTGACAGGCACAGTGGCTGCGTTTGATGGGCACAGTGGCTGCGTTTGACTGGCACAGGTGGCTGCATTTGACGGGCACAGTGGCTGCGTTTGACGGGCACAGTGGCTGCGTTTGATGGGCACAGGTGGCTGCGTTTGGCGAGCACAGTGGCTGCGTTTGATGGGCACAGTGGCTGCATTTGATGGGCACACTGGCTGCGTTTGACGGGCACAGTGGCTGCATTTGATGGGCACAAGTGGCTGCGTTTGATAGGCACAGGTGGCTGCGTTTGACGAGCACAGTGGCTGCGTTTGATGGGCACAGTGGCTGCGTTTGATGGGCACAGTGGCTGCGTTTGATGGGCACAATGAGGCTGCGTTTCATGGGGGAGGTTCAGTATTTTTCAGTTTGTTTGCACCCCCCAAAAATATTTTGAGCACCAGCTGCCACTGGTCAGCACAGAGACAGTACAGGGAACTTTACAGGGTTGTTTGTCATCTGTGGATTCTATCCCTTCTGACCTCCCAGCAGCCGTGTGTGTGTGAATCTCTGTACCCTGTAGTGCACCGGATTAGTGCACTTTTTAAGGGAGTGAGGTTATTTTTAATTCTAAGCGGAGTTCCAGTCAATTTTTTGTTTATTAAAAGTCAGCAGCTACAAAAAAAGTGCATCTTCTGACTTTTAATAAAAAGACACTCACCTGTCCCACAATCCAGCGATGTGGCCACTCAAACCCTCCCTTCTCTCCCCCGCCTGTCCACGGCACTGGCAGTACTACTGTGGGCATCCGGCTGTGACAGCTTGCAGCTTCACAGCCGGGTGCGCCTGTCTCACTGCGCTGTTCTGCATAGCCGGGCAATCTTTTGGGAACTGTGATGTGTCCCAGAAGATTGCAGGGTGGAAGGGCCACCTAGGCGGCCCAAGCGGAAGAGGGAGCTCGTCGGTAATCGTGATGCATCGTGATGCATCGCGGAATCGAATCGAATCGTTGACCAGATAATCGTAATCAAATCGAATCGTGAGACCAGTGAAGATGCGCACCCCTACAGGCCACCCTGTCAAATGCCTTCTCCGCGTTGAAGGATAGGAAAAAAACAGCTTGATTGGAGGAGGTCAGTAGATGGTGTAGGTTGATCACTTTAATTGTGTTATCCCTGGCCTCCCCTCCAGGGATAAAACCCACTTGGTCACGTGAGATAATGGAGGGGAGGAAAGGACGTAAACAGTTGGCTAGTATTTTGGCAAATATTTTGATGTCTATATTCAGTAGGGAAATTGATCTGTAATTTGCCGTTTGGGTGGGGTATTTTCCATCTTTGGGTATAAATGAAATGTGTGCTTCAAGTAAGCCCAGGGAGAGTGGGGTGGTTACAGATAGGGAGTTGAATGTTTTAAAAAAGTGGGTCGATAACACTTCTGAGAAGGTTCTGTAGTAAGCGGCCGATAGGCTGTCTGGGCCTGTTTCAGATGTTTGAGAGCCTCGTCCCATTCTTGTTTAGTGATTGGGCGATCTAGGTCTGTTGAAGTGTCTGAAGCGAATAGTTTGGGGCAGTGTTTTTCCAGGAAGTTCTGTGTAAGTGTAGATCTGGGAGTGGGGGTGGTTGTTTGCATTTCTGTGGCGGAGAGGTTATATAGGTTTGCATAAAAGTGTTTGAACGCTTGTGCTATGTCCGGATTACTTTTTAGTGTGTTACCTGATCGAGTCTGTAGTTGGTGTACTGTTATTTTGGCTTTTTTCAAGTGTAAGGCTTGTGCCAATAGGTGGCCACTTTTATTCATAGAAGAGTTTCTGAGAGAGAGTGTATTTTTTCCACATCTTTTGACCTAGTTCTTCTAGTAGAAGTTTATGAGTTTCTGTCAGTTTTTGGTGGGTGTGTTGTGCTAAGTTGCGTTTGTGTGATCTTTCTAGTGTTTGTATTTTAGTAAGGATATTACTAACTAGTTTCTGTTTATCTTGCTTCAGTGCGGAAGTGAGGGAAATTAGTCTTCCCCGTATCACGCATTTATGCGCTTCCCATTGAGTAAGAAATGATGTGTCAGGGGTGTCATTGTCTCTTGGAAATAGTTGGAGATAGTGGTATGGAGTTTAGTGACTATCTCTTTGTCAGTCAGGAGATTTGAGTCGAGTCTCCAGATTTTGGATGTGTGGGCATGTTTCAGGAAAGTTAAACGGAGGGTGATTGGGTGGTGATCTGAAATGAACTTCGGTTCTATTGTGGATAGATAGGGCAGGTCAGGTTGACTAAGAAAAAGATAGTCAAGGCATGAATATTTGTTGTGGGGGTTGAGAAGAATGTGTAATCTTTGTCATGGGGGGGTGTAAGGTTCTCCACGAGTCATGTAGGGAGAGTTCTTGGAGTGAAAGTTTGATTTGTCGTAGGGCGCTATATGGAAGGTGGTATGTGTCTGTGGAGGTGTCTATGAGAGGGTCAAGTGGGATGTTGAAGTCACCTCCCAGAATCCGAATACCAGTTTGGAAGGATGACAGTAGGTGGGTAATATTTCAGAACAATGGGACTTGGGAGGTGTTAGGGCTGTATATGTTAACTAGGGTGATAGGTTTATCCGTGTAAGGTTCTCCACGAGTCATGTAGGGAGAGTTTTTGGAGTGAAAGTTTGATTTGTTGTAGGGCGCTATATGGAAGGTGGGATGTGTCTGTGGAGGTGTCTGTGAGAGGGTCAAGTGGGATGTTGAAGTCACCTCCCAGAATCAGAATACCAGTTTGGAAGGATGACAGTAGGTGGGTAATATTTCGGAACAATGGGACTTGGGAGGTGTTAGGGTTGTATATGTTAGCTAGGGTGATAGGTTTATCCCATAGTTTGCCTTTAATGAAGATGTAGCGCCCTTGTTCATCAGCCAGGGTGTCTGAGATTTGAAGCGGGAGATTTCTTGACACTAAAATGGATGTTCCCTTGGTTTTGGATGTGGGGGAGGTGGAGTGATATACATGGGGGGAAGTAGTGGTTTTCTAATTTGGGTACGGGTTTTGATTTGAAGTGAGTCTCTTGTAGGAATATAACATCGCCTTTATGGAGTACATGTTGGCTTAGATTTGCGACCTCTTCTCCGGTATGTTGAGGCCTTTTGCATTTAAGGATATTATCCTAAGTGATAAGGGAATGGGTGAGTCCCCGGGTTGGGCCGTTGTGCTAGAAGTGGGAGGGGTAGGATCGAGTGGAGATAGCAGATTAATAGGGTCTGTGACCACACTGTGAGTAGTCGAAGGGGGTTGGGGGTGAGAGATGGACAACTATGGGGGGAAGGGATTGGGTGTAATTAAGGTAAGGGGGGGTGGGGAGATTGAGTGAGCACTAGGTAAGGGGCAGTATTGGGTGAGAGGCTGGGTGAGGGGAGGTAGGGTGGGAGGATGAGGGATGGGGGAGGGTAGAGAGGGGGGAGAATCTGGAAGGTGAAAATAGACCAGCTAGATCACCCTTTGGAATAGGGAGGTCCGGATAAGTCATCAAGAACTGGGTGGAGGATTACGGTTGTGAGATGGATGAGGTCTCCAAAGCCTATGCGGTCAGAGGTGCTTATGTAGAGGTATGCAGAGAGAAAATCTTGGGGAATAAGTAAATGGGTGGCATCTACCGAGTGTGGAGTGGGTGTATGAATGAGGGGTGGAGGTCAGAGTGACTATTGGTGGGAGCTTGGGCATAGAATAGAGAGGTTTGTGGGTGTAGTAATGAGTTTTGGGTTGGTATAGGAAAGGTAGATTGAGTAGGAGAAGGTATCTCATGGAGGGTTGTTAATATGTTGGGGATCACGTGGTTAGTCTGTGTGAAATTGATGCAATATATTGGTATACCCGTGTTATATGTGCTGAGCATTTGACATTCCGTATGTTCTTAATTATGCTTCATGTTTTTATGCCTTTGGCATTTTGAGATTTACATTCTGTATGCTTTTGTATTTCTGGTTTATTTTTGAACTAATACAAATACAATTACAAAAAAAAAATCTCAGAGAGTGAGGACAACTCTGAAGAAAACCTTAATGAGTTAGAAGCCGTGCAGCAAGGTGAGCAAGCCAATATTCAAGAGGGAGAAGGCCAGTACCAGTCTGTGGAGGAAACAGCACATCCGAATGCACGTCCAAGCCCTTCGCAAATATCCATACATGTAAGCATACTATTAAACAATTAATATTAATCAGATGTACACCAAGGCATTATTGCAATTTTCAATTGCCATATTATCCTCTACAGGTTAGTCATGACAGGCCAACATCAAGGTCCTCTTGATGTGACAAAAGGCCTGAAAATAATGAGATGGACAAAGCCATGAAGTCCTTCATGGTTGAGATGACCTCCTTTAAAAGACAGGAGAGAAAGAATCCATTCTGTGATCCAAATAACTCAAAAGCATCCTTCCTGAGGACAATTTATCATATGCTACAAAAAGCCCCAGCAGGCTGGTGGAGATGCATATGGGTATATTTAATTATGTGGGGGAGGTGTTTTAGAGCTGCTGAGTCAGGAATGCCATTGCCCATTGTTAGGCAGTATGAACTCTCTCAGAGGTCATACCTCCAATATCCATATGAGTCCCCATGCCTGCCAGGCCAGCCATATCTATCACCCTATCCACAGCCTCCTTTGCATTGATACAGCTCAATGCACAATACCCAGAGGCCTTCTTATGTAAGTTCCTCTCCTGCTCACAGAGAACATATCCTCCAAGTTTAAACACTAGCTCAAATTCTGCAGATGTTTCTCAAGCTAACAGCCAATCCAGCTCTGGGTCTTCTTGACAACCTTCTACTTCATATTCCCCATCCCCCACCCCTTTTTATCAGGATTTGTAACCAAGTTTTTTTGTGTTAAAACCTGAGTTTTTCGAAAGTTTGCATATTTTAAGTTTTGGTAAAGCCTTGACAAATAAAAAGAGAAAAAAAGTAAAGTGGAAAAACCTTTAATTTTCATACGGTTTTTGCATTTTGAATATGCGTTCCTATGTCAACTGGTTATGCAGAATAATAAAACTAAACTGTTTTGAATATATCATGTGCATTTGTGTCTTTTTATTCTTTGAAAACATATGAACTAACCAAAAATAGCAAACATAACACAACTAAATTAATTTTCATATGGCATTTTAGGACATTTTTGTACAATTATTGAAATTTGTACTGTATTACACATACAGGTTTCTGCACAGATGTCAATGTAAATCGCAGCCCGAAATCGCAAAACGTAGTACAGAAACTACTTTTTGAAATTGGTGCGGTGCTGCAGGTGAGGCGTCACACCGATTAGGACAGTGCCATTGACAGCAATTGCCGCCGATTTGACATGCGATTTGACATGTCAAATCGCATGTCAAAACGCTCCAGTGTGAACCAGGGCTAATGGAAATGAAGACGGATGAAGCAACAGAAGATAACTGATACGTTTTCACCCTGGCTAAACTGACGGTGCCCATGTGAAAGGGGCCCAAGAATAAATGAGAGATCTGGGGTCTTTTTGACCCCAGATCTCTCAATAAAGAGGACCTGTCATGCTTATTTCTATTACAATGATGTTTACATTCCTTTAATAGGAATAAAAGTGATCAAAAAATAAATTTAAAAAAATAAAGGGACAGTGTAAAAACAAAAAATAATTGCATTCTAAAGGCCACTGTGCAAATACTGTGTGACATAAAATATTGCAACGATTGCCACTGTATTCTCTAGGGTCTCTGCTAAAATATATATATATATAATGTTTGGGGGTTCTGAGTAATTTTCTAGCAAAAAATATTAATTTAACTTGTAAACAAAAAGTTCTAGGAAAGGCCTGGTCAGCAAATGGTTTTTAACAATGGTCCTTATTTCATTAAATAATTGGTAAGAGAAATTGCTCTTGTTGCTTATAGCAATGTTATTCTTACTTTTGTTTCTCATACTGCACTGCTATTAAAAAAAGAATGTGGTTGGTTGTTATTGGCAGAGAGAACTGTTCTGCCGCCTTCTGATGATTTCAGCACTAAGATCCACTGACCACTAAAGGTTATTAGGTACGGTACTTTCCTAAGACCCCACTTCTCACACCACTGACCTAATGAAAGGTCCCATCTAAGCTCTTAACAGATTTTCATTTTTATAAGGATACAGTTTGCTGAATTACAGTGCACAGAGGAATAATTTTAGCTTCAAATGGTAGCACATAAGATGGATTAGTTAAGGCTGAATTTTGGAAAACAAAATGTTTGTATATTAATGGCACACTGGCATCCAAAGCAGATGGTCTGTCTGATCTTCTTTTTGCTTGTAACATAAACAAAGTCAAGCTTAATAACTATTCCTGCATGCAAGATTATGTGACCCAAGTACAATCACTCTGGAGCAAATGGCCGCTATTTATTTATTTTAACATTCTTTTAACTGAACCAGTATGTTTCAAATATTTATATAATGTGTTCTGGTAATATTTTCTTCTGGTTTGATTGTAAGCCTTCTACTCAAGAGACATAACAAAAAAAAAAAAAAAACGTGATATTACAGGCATACAAAATGTCTCATTCTGATCTACTGGCATTTCAACATATATGAAATGTCATGTATTGCTGCACCTAATTTCCAGAGAAAATGTCCACACAAGACCATGGTTATCAGAAGGACACACTGTAGACTCCCAGACTTATTAGAATGTATCAGTATTTAGGAGATCCTAAAGAGGAACTAAGTTCTGGAAACTGTGGTGTCCCTGTTACAAGGCTCACCTTAAAAAGGCTTTTGTTTCACGGAATGGGATTTTGGTGTTTTCTTATATTATTCTCTTACAAAAGTAATATTTTATATAAGGTTGTATTTTTTTTTTTAGGTTTTTATATATTTAGAAGGTATATTGGTCATTATTATATGTTCATAGGGCCTTTTTTATGGGTTTCTGCACAGATTACTTTCAAAATAATGTGAGGTCTTCTTTCATGGTTTTAGGGGTGTTTATTTTTTTGTTTTCATTTTTTTGTTTTTGTTGTTCTTTTTTTATTTGTTGGTAGGACCTTTTTATTAATTGTTTGGTGCTCAAAGTGCAGTATTCACGTGTTACTGACCATCTGTTCTTGGAGATACCTTTTGTTCTGCACTGCAAGAAAGTGCAAGAACAATCTGCACATAAACCACCGCAGAATTATATCACTCACAATCACAGCACCCACCTATCCGCCTAGGTAAAATACAATGGTTAGGCCTATTTACCTTGACTAAAATTGTCCTTCGCGATAAAATCTTTCCCAGAAAAAAATACTGGTTATGATGGGTGCATCTCTTTGTGGGTGTGGCCTAAAGTGGTGGGGCCTTGAAAAACACAATAAGAATGCTACAAGTTGGTTGCAAGTGACTTCAAGTCTTATTATATACATTCATAGTGCATTTATAGGACCAAATTCTTCTTAGGGCTTTCCTTCATTCTTCATGGCATGGATTTTATATTACACAAACAGTCCTTTCGGATTCTAGTCAATTTTGACATCATTTTATCATGCAGCTTTTGAAGATTTTTCCGCTGCATACTCACTTGGGTTCCCAGACTGCATGGGGGGATGCAGGTCCTTGATGCCATGGGCTCACAGAAAGTGGCTGAATTGGGGCTTCATTCAGCCTGGAAGAGACCAACAGCTAGAAATTGATTTGGAGTGTCAGCACTGAAGAGAAGTTAAGTACTGCAGTAAATGTTGCTGTTTCTCACAGGTATTGGGTAACATATCTTGTATTTCATCTTTAAACTCACTTTATTGCTGAGTTAACCAAATTTGAAATAGCACCACCAAAAAGCAGACGCTTTATGATCACCTGTCCTGCTTTCCATTCCATTTGATCTTCACTCACTTGTTCAAGAGCTGCAGCATCTGGCAGAATGTTCACATTTTGACACTTCTGTGAGTGTCTAATACCTGTTTCCTTTGCCACACTCTGTGGTTCCTTCATTCAACCCTTAAAGCGGACTTCCACCCAAAAGTGGAAGCTCCGCTTATCTGCTTCTTTCCCCCCTCCGGTACCACATTTGGGAACAAGTATCTGTTTTTTATAGGTACCGACCCCACTTCCAGGAGACTGCGCCGTGGCGCCATTCCTCAGATGTTCAGCCCCCTCCTCCTTCCTCTGCCACCAGGCCAGTTAGAAACCGCAGCGTGCTTTGCGCATGAGCAGTAGGGAGCCGGCTGTGAAGACGAAAGCCTTCACTGACGGTTTACCTTACCACCCAATGGCGGTGGCAGCACCAGATAGCCAATCCAAAAATCGACTGGGGGGTGACATTGCGGGATCCCTGGACAGGTAAGTGTCCTAATGTTAAAAGTCAGCAGCTACAGTATTTGTTTCCTGAGGGGGGGGGGGGGGCATAACTCTGCTTTAAGTCACTACTGTGTCCTGTAGCATCATAACAGAAAAAAAACTCACATAGCATGACTGAGGACACAGACATGTGAAGCCCCCAAAAGAAAGAAATGTGAGAGGATCATTCTACTGTAAGAGAGTGAGGATCAGAGAAATAGACAGTTGGGCAGGTAAGCTTTTTTTTTTTTTTTTTACATTATTTAACCACTTCCCTACCCGGCCATAGACAAATGACGTCCACAGATGGGATCTCCCATCCTGGGTGGACATCATATGACGGCTTGGGCTTCCCGGCCGCCTAGGGGGTGCGCGCCCGCCGCGTTCCTCGGGACCCGGTGCATGTGCCCAGCAGTCGCGATGCCTGCCGAGCACCCACGATTGCCCGTTAACCGGGCCGGACTGTGGATCTGTGTGTGTAAACACACAGATCCACGTCCTGTCAGTTGAGAGGAGAGCGATCTGTGTTCCCAGTACAGCGGAACACTGATCGGTCTCCTCCCCTTCTACGTCCCCGCCCCCTACAGTTAGAATCACTCCCTTAGGAAACATAGTTAACCCCTTGTGTCCCCCTAGTGGTTAACCCCTTCCCTGCCTGTCACATTTACACAGTAATCAATGCAATTTTATAGCATTGATCACTGTATAAATGTGAATGGTCCCAAAAATGTGTTAAAAGTGTCCAATGTGTACGCCATAATGTCGCAGTCACAAAAAAAATTTGCGCTCACCGCTATTACTAGTAAAAAAAAAAAATAAAATATTTTTTTTTTTTAAAAATGCCATAAATCTATCCCGTATTTTGTAGACGCTATAACTTTTGTGCAAACCAATCAATATACGCTTATTGCGATTTTTTTTAACCAAAAATATGTAGAAGAATACGTATCGGCCGAAACTGAGGAAAAAAATTGTTTTTTAAAAAAAAAATTGGGATATTTAATATAGCAAAAAGTAAAAAATATTGTGTTTTTTTTCAAAATTGTCGCTCTTCTTTTGTTTATAGCACAAAAAATAAAAACTGCAGAGGTGATCAAATACCACCTAAAGAAAGCTCTATTTGTGGGGAAAAAAGGACGTCAATTTTTTTGGGTACAACATCGCACAACCGCGCAATTGTCGTTTAAAGTGCGACAGCGCTGAAAACTAAAAATTGGCCTGGGAAGAAAGGGGGTGAAAATGCCCTGTATTGAACTGGTTAACCACTAGACGACCAGCCGCCAACTGCAGCAGGTTGGCTCGCCTGGGCAAATTGGCATAGGTATACATCAGCCGCTTTAAGACCATTAGGGGGCATGCACGCGACGACGGAGCCGATGCACGTGTCCAGTGGCCGTGGTGTTTGCTGGGTACCCGCAATCATGAGAGACACAGTACGGTGGTCTGCCAATGTAAACAGATAGATCTCTGTTCTGTCGGGGTAAGGAGACACATCTGTTGTTCATACTAAGTATAAACAGCGATGGGTCTCCTCCTTCAGGCAGTACCATCCTCCCACAGTTAGAATCACTCAGTTAGAATCACTCACTAGGACACACATTTAACTCCTTGATCGCCCCCCTAGTGTTAACCCTTTCCCTGCCAGTGACGTTTATACAGTAATCAGTGGCTATTTTTAGCTCGATCACTGTATAAATGTCAATGGTCCCAAAAAAGTGTCAAAAATGTCTGATCTGTCTGCCGCAATCCCAATAAAAATCGCAGATCACCACCATTACTAGTAAAAAAACATTAATAATAAAAATGCCATAAATATATTCCCTATTTTATAGATGCTATAACTTTTGTGCAAACCAATCAATATACGCTTATTGCGATTTTTTTTACCAAAAATATGTAGAAGAATACATATCGGCCTAAACTGAGGAAGAATTCTTTTTTTTTTTTTTTTGGCGGGATATTTATTATGGCAAAAAGTAAAAAATATTGTTTTGTTTTTTTTCAAAATTGTCGCACTTTTTTGTTTATAGCGCAAAAAATAACAATTGCAGAGGTGATCAAATACCACCAAAAGAAAGCTCTATTTGTAGGGAAAAAAGGACATCAATTTTGTTTGGGTACACCTTCGCATGACCGCGCAATTGTCAGTTAAAGTGAAGCAGTACTGAATTGCAAAAAATGGTCTGGTCAGGAAGGGGGCAAATTCTTCCGGGGCTGAAGTGGTTAAAGCAGCAACAAAGGCACTTCAGAGTTGAGCTTTATTTTATTTTTTTTACACAATTTTTTTTTTTTTTTACTTTTGCATTTGTTTTGGTTTATTTTTCTACATCAATTAACTTTAGTATTTACTACTGTCACTAGGATTTTAAGAGATCCCCTGATGTCAGCATACATACACAAAGGTGATAGGTTCGTTTTATGCAGACATCAGGGGTCTAAATAGACCTCTATTGTCTCCACTGTACACTAAAAATTCAGTTTATTGGGAAAAAGTGATTTTAATAGTAGCCCTTTAAGAGCTACTAAATGCCAGGAGGCAGAGGCGGGCATTGGGGTCATAGGAGCGCTGTGATCGTCGCAGTGGTCATATGATCGGAAAACTCCCGATCCTTAGCATGCAATAGGAGCTTCCCGGTCCCTGCCGTTGTCTGTGCAGGGAGCATGCAGGGCACATGTTATCAGAACAGAAAAGTGTTTACATTGGGCTTCATACATGCGGCCTCTCTACATTAAAGCCCACCAGCTGAGAGGCCTCATATATGAGCCATGTCAGAGGGAAGAGGTTCAACTGTTAGCCATGTAAAGACCTGCATGTAAAACATGCCATGCCCCTTACCATATGCCTGGGGTATACCCTCAATCTGCCTGTAAAGTGGAGTATCTGTACAATGTATTTAACCTACTAGAGCAAAGCTGACATTTACAAAGAGACATACCTTATCCTAGATGAGAGTCAGGTAGAGTTGTTTTAAAGTGGGACACCACAAAAAAAGTGGGGATCCCCCTAAAATACATAGTCCCTTCTTCCTGATGAGGGTACAGTATGAAAGCCAAGTGGGGCCCCTAAAAATACATACCAGTCCCTTATCCTTGATGAGGGACCAGTATGGATGTTAAGGGGGGCCCAAAACAAAGAAAAAGCATTAGTTCTGTCTTAAAATTCATATATGAGCATGCAGCAGTTCTGGTGGACTAGGAAAGGGAAGGATTGTCCCCTCCTAAGCCATATCAGGCCACATGTCTTTAACATACCACATGCCCCTCCACACCGAAAAAGTACATTATCTGCATGTTGATGTGGACAAGGGCCACCTTTCTAACAACCCTGGCCCTGTGGTTTTGGAAGTCTGTGGAATCTGGAAGATAAAAATAAGGGGTCTCCTGGATACTGGCACTTACCCTACTAATTCACAAAAAATAAGCATTATACAAGCACACAAACATACTTTTTGAGAAGTCCCTTATTTAAAAAATCATCAATCACATTGTCCAGAAATTTAGATCTTTATCAAACATCCAACACGATGAAACATTGAATGACACCTGCTGACTCAGTGAAGCCTCAGATCTTTGGCATGTGCCGCAATCAGGGGCTGATGCAATTTGAAATGAGCAGGAGTACCTTTTCCTGGTGTGGAAGTGTGTGTTCTGGTCTCAAACCCTAGTAAACTTGTGTTCTTCAGTGGTAGTATGTTATTTAGCGGTGGCCAAAAACCAGAGGCTTCACTGATTGACTCAGAATGCATCTCTTCCATTCACACACATGTTCCTAAATTGCGTGTGAATGTACTACCAATTGTGTCTGTTTTTATGTGTGCTTACCTATTCAAGTGTTACTACACTATGAGGCTTCTCTGCGGCCCTCTTTGTTTTACTCTTTTACAGTCATATTTGTGTCTATGACACCCTGTGAAGATTCATCTTCATGTCCTGGAGGAAAGGTGGAACAGGGAGCAAAGGGAAATCTCTACAAAGTGAGGACAAACCCCCCATAGACAGTTGTCATTGCAACAGTTTTCCCCTCACCACTTGCTCTCATGATAACGCTAGCTGACAATAATCACTTAGACACATAAGGAGTTTGTAATCCTCCCCTATTCTATCCATAACTAAAAAGTTTTGGTTATATGCACACATTGGAGTTGATTTACTAAAGGCAAAGAGACTGTGCACTTTGCAAAGTACAGTTGCACTCAGCAAGTACAGTTGCTCCAACGCTTAGTAAATGAGGGAAAAGTTCTTTTTGCAAAGAGTACCCAATCACATGAAAGGAAAATTAAAAAAACAGCATTTTTGCTTGCACATGATTGGATGATGGAAGTCAGCAGCACTTCTGCTCATTTACTAAGCTTTGTGCACAGTCTCTTTGCCTTTAGTAAATCAACCCCATTGTGTTTATTTTGCCATCAAAATTAAGGCAAGCACAGCTTACTTTTAAAGATCCTGGTTAGCTTCATTTTGATCATCACATCCTACTGTGTGGACCCATGCCTTTGCAAATCAACAAATTAGCCTAGAAAGCTTTGAACAGTATTGTAAATTATTGATCACCACCATATATTTGCCAGATTACTTTATAAGTCAGTATTTATGTACAACATAACACATTTTTGTCAGTAAATCACTCTGATCTAAAGTGAACATATAACCTTCTGTTCTTTAGGGATTTTAATGGAAGACTTTTGCTCACCTCCCTCATTATCCTTGTTATCAGCACATGAAGTTTCCATGGCAACATTGCATCCAGACCCTCTCCAGCCGGTCTGGCAGATACACTGCCAGCTGTTCTGACCGAGTGTGCATCTCCCATTGCCATTGCACAGATCAGGGCAGCCATCTGGTTGAAGAAAGGAAGAAGATAAGTATAAAAGATAGCAATCTGGACTAGATGACTGTGGTCTGCATAGATGATAAAATGAATCCATGCCTGAAAATTGATCTTCCATCAGTCAGAGCTATGCTTCATTCAGTGCATCTTAAATCAACATTAGGCAACCATATCATCTATAGCTTGTACTGTGCACCTTGGCTAATGGTTAAAATTCACTCAAGCTTATTAAAAGTAATACATGCCTATATATTTTGTGTTTGTTTATATACTGTATATATATATATCTATATATAGATAGATATATATAGATATAGATATCTATCTATATATATATCTATATCTATAGATATAGATATATAGATCTATATATATCTATAGATCTATAGATATATATAGATATATATATATCTATATATATATAGATATATATATATCTATATATAAAACTCACACTTTCTTTCACCTGTTGCTTATGTTCTACAACAAAGAACGCCCTGTAAGAGTATCACTAAATTATAAAGTTAATTTTTGACAGGCAGGACAAGCAAACAAAAATGTAATACTTAGCAAATAAATACATTTTTACATTTTAAAAAGAGATACCATGAGTGTACAATGAGTCATTTTTTTGTGGCACACCTTTCTCACTGCAAGCAGTAATAAAAAGTGTAGGCGATTCCACTACTGTAACACCTGGGAAAATATTACTTACTGAATTCACTTACTGCTTCAATTTGAATCTCTAGGCTTTTTTTTGTGGAATGTCACATCTATTTGTAGCACTATGGTAACCAGGCTAGATAATTATAAATAATTTTAATGATGGTGTGCTGCTGCCTGCAGTTTGCAGAGAGAGACAAATGAGTTTATGGTGTGGTGCAGTAAAAATGTGAATACTGCATAAAATAATGTGTTTGCTGCATACCAATAAAATCCTCCACTAAACACAACCCCGCCCCCCCTCGCCCCCCCCCCCCCCCCAAAAAAAAAAACAAGGACAGGGCTGGTGGAAAAAAAATACTTTAAGGAAATCATATGGTATAGAGGTCATAATGTGAGTGCAATCTTAGACTCCAGGTTTATACTTATTTGTACTTTTGGTAATTTTTATGCCTTTGTTTTATTCTAATATCATTAAATATCCAGCACCCCTTTACTACATACTGTTGAAGAAGGGATTTAAAAAAATAAATCTTATTTTTGCATGCCATTTTTTAAAATGTTCTAATAAAATTACTGAATGTATAATATCACATTTTGTTGAAACTAAAATTATATTATTTTAGCGATTATATTGGCAGTGACAGTGCAGAGGATATATTTGTTATCTGCCTGTTCAGACTTTTTCAGCCTTTTTCAAGCTGTTTCAACATCCTACCCATGGTTAGAGATGGGCCAAACATCCCCCCGTAGGAACCCTAATAAAGTCTATGGGCCCCAAACTTGAAAAATCAAAAGTCCCCATTTTTGAAGGCTTATTTGCAATTAAGTGGCCATAAAAAAGGGTATGGGGGTCTGGGTATTACACTGGGGGACATGTATGAATGCAAAAACATGTTTTAAAAAAAGATAGTTTTTACAGAAGCAGTGATTTTAATGATGCTTAAAGTGCAACAATAAAAATGAAAAATTCCTTTAAATATAGTGTATGGGGGGGGGGGGGGGTCCCCTTAGTCTGCCTGTAAAGTGGAGCATCCGTAGCATGTATGGAACATGCTGCAGCAAAAATGACGTTACTAAAGAAAAAAAAAAAGAAATTATATTCAAATTGCCGGCAATACAATACCATGGCTGGAAATAAAAAAATGTTAAAAAAACGAAGTGGGGTCCCCACCTCCAGTCCATACCAGGCCTTTTGGGTCCAGTATGGATTTTAAGGGGAACCCAATGCCAACTAAAAATAAAAATGGTGTGGGGTCCCCTCAAAATCCATACCAGATCCTTATCCGCTAACTCAGCCTGGCAGGCCAGGAAAGGGGGGGTGAGTGAGCGCCCTCCTCCTGAACCATACCAGGGCACATGCCCTCAACATGGGGGGCTCCGCCCCCCACCCCAAAGCACCCAAAGCCCCTTGACAAGGGCCTCATCCCCACAACCCTAGGCTATGGTTGTGGGGGTCTGCGGCAGGGGGCTTATTTGAATTTGGAAGCCCCCCTTTAACAAGGGGGCCCCCAGATCTCATTCCCCCATGTGAATATGTTTGGGGTACATAGCCCATACCCCAACCCATTCACCAAAAAAGTGTAAGAAAGTAATAAAAACATAGAGACAGTTTTTGACAATTCCATTAATTTAAAAATGGAAAACAATGTCTCCCGATGTAAATCCATCGTCAATCATGCCGTCAACTAAGGCCAACCACTGAATGCCTCGCTTGCCATTTCACAGTTCTTATATAGGTAAAGACAGGGCCACCTGGCGATGTTACCTGTGGCACCGCTCCCTTGTGAAATCACCGACCCAGCATGCACCGGCACATCACAAGGGAGCGGTGCCACCAGGTAACATCACCAGGTGGCTACGCCCCTTACCTATACTGTATAAGAACTGTCAAACGGCAAGCCAGGCATTCATCAGTTTGCCTTAGTTGATAGCGGAGCAATTTTTTTTTCTTTTTTATGATGTGGCGTTGGCAGCGGCAGCCTGATTGCTGACAGATCTACAGCATGGGACACTGTTTTTTTTTTTAATAAAGGAGTCAAAAATTGTCTCTGTTTTCATGACTTTTTTTACTCATTCACATGGGGAGGGCGGGAATCTGGGGCTCCCTTTTTTAAAGGGGGCTTCCAGATTCTGATAATCCCCCTGCCTGCAGACCTCCATAACCACAGTCTAGAGTTGTGGGGATGAGGCTCTTGTCATGGGAACAAGGTGCTTTGGGGCGGGGGAGCAGAGTCCCCCCTGCCTCAAAGCACCCACCTTCCCATGTTGAGGTCACGTGGCCTGGTATGGTTCAGGAGGGGGGCGCTCACTTGTCCCTCCCCTTTCCTGGCCTGCCAGGCTGCATGCTCTGTTAAAGGCCTGCTATGGATTAGGGGGGGCCCCCACGCCATTTTTTTCACCGTCAATGTTTTTTTTTATTCAGCTGCAAGCCCATTGAAAGCTGATGACTCATCAGTTGTTAAGGACACCATGGCCAAATTCCCGGTCCGCTCTTTAACCTCGCTGACGGTATTCCCGAGTGTGGCTCGGGGTGGATTTTCAGCACCAAAAGCGGTAACCCCGAGCCACACTCGGGATTGCATTGCAGGATCCATGTACAGCAAACTTACCTTGTCCCCAGGATCCTGTGATGTCCTCCCTGTTTTGTGTGTGAGCCGTCCTCCGCTCATCACATTGCCGAGCTCCGTTCCCTGCGAGCGGGGAACACAATACATATACAGTACACTGTAATCTTACAGATTACATTACTGTAGCAATTTATTTCACATTCCTTTTGTCCCTAGTGGTTTGTCCAGTGCCCTGCATACAGTTTTATATTATAAATACTGTTCTTTCTGTCTGGAAACTGGAGATTGTCCATAGCAACCAAAACCATCCCTTTACTTCAAAAGTGGTTTTAGACCAGCTAGAAAACAACGATAATAAATTAGAATCACTTGCAGAATTGAGTGATAGTGATTTGAGGGGAAATCCGTCATCAAACACTGAAAAGTAATGATGGTGACAATTCTGCAACTGAGCAAATTTCAGTGTTTTTGATTTGATTACATTATTGTATAATTTGTATTATTATTATATTATTATTTGTTATAATTATTTATAGTTATTTATTATATTATAATTTATGATTTCGTGTTTCAAACTTTATCATACCCGGGATGTCTACTAGACTCGTTTGGACAGATTTAAGTGAGTTATTCCTAAGAATTACAGGCCTACAATATAAAACGCCAAATTTTCATGCAAAATAATTGTACCGCTTTCAGCATCAAAAATCTGAAATAATCATACCGCCAGGGAGTTTAACAATCATCTATTTACTGTACCCTGATTGGGCAAAGCTTTGCCCAATCAGGGCTTAGAATGCACTGTGCAGTGCGCAGTGCATTGCAGAGTGTTCGGCAGGGTGAGCACCCATCGAATGCCCTACAAATTTGGTTGTTGCTTGATTGGGCTAAGCAAAATTTCGCCCCAAACGTTCGCCCGACTCTACCCATGGTCATATGTTTTTTTTTGTTTCCAATGTCAAATAATGACAACTTCCAGGAGGCTATTCCCCATATCAGAGATTCGTTCTTAATCCAGCCAGTCATTATTAATCTGGCTGATGTGATGGTGCCAGAAGATAATTAAACCTGTATCAAGGAAGGTGGACATGTCACTGAATGAGGGGGTGCTCAGTGGCCCCAAATCTGGCTGCTATAGTGGGGGGATCAGTTCAATGGGTAAGAAAACCTTACAACACATGAAAGGTCCTCTGCACTACCTACAGATGAAATACAGGCTGCTTGCTGCTGGCACTGATTGTGTATTCACCACAAACCAAACAAACCATTAACATAAATAGAGCAGCGTAAACCAACAAAAAATTGACAATGAACTCAAAACCTCATTGTACCTCACAGTACTTAAACCAGTGTAAATATACCATCAGATACACTTACTGAACAAATAATAGATCAAAGTGAAAAATAGTTTCTCAAAAAAACTTTTAAACCATATTATACATCAATGCATATAGTGAGTCCATGGAAATAATTCCATATACAGTGGGGACCGAAAGTATTCAGACCCCCTTAAATTTTTCACTCTTTGTTATATTGCAGCCATTTGCTAAAATCATTTAACTTAATTTTTTTCCTCATTAAGAGTCAAAAGAGTGAAAAAAGAGTGAAAAATTTAAGGGGGTCTGAATATTTTCCATCCCCACTGTATAAACACCCAGTGACAATGAACCAGGAGAAATTATGAAATATTATACTGCATTCAGTGATCCTTTAATCCTAGAAGGATTTACACCCTTAATGACCAGGCCATTTTTTGCAATACGGCACTGTGTTGCTTTAACTGACAATTGCACGGTCGTACAAATATAGCTTTCTTTTGGTGGTTTTTATTTTTTGTGCTATAAACCAAAAAAGACAGACATTTTTGAAAAAGAGGTCAGATTCCCATTCTGCCTTTCTATGGAGTGATTGCGGGTGGCCGGCAAACATCGAGTCCGCCAGACCCACGAGAACGCGCACCCACAGTATCTATTACACGAAAAAATGTACAGGTACATCATTTTGAGCAATAGAGCCGACCTGCCACAGTATATGTAATGTGGCTGGCCGGCAAGTGGTTAGAGTGTCATCATAGGAGAGGGTCCCACCACCATTCACTCTCCGCTTTCACCGGGATCTGTGGACCTACTTGGCATATAATAGGTCAATCAGCGCCTTTCCTTTTCACCAAAGGGTAAAAAACAGCAGTTCCCACCAGCCACTTCATGAGCAAATGCCCCATGATTAGTCCTCCAGCTTCTCCCATATGGTAAAGGGAACAACCAGTCTCATTCTCTCAAGGCAAAGAGAAAACTCCACATAGTGTAATATAGTTACAAAAACCTAACATTTTATTAAAACCATGAGTTAAAACAATGTTTATATATACACTTATTTCCATAGACTCATTTCTTTTTGAGACACTATTTTTTCACTTTGATCGATTATTTATTCAGTAAGTTTATCTGTTGGTATTATCACATTACATGCATTGCAGTGTGTCAATTTTTTTTGTTGGTTTGTGATGCACTTTTTATGTTAAGGGGTAAGAAAACCTACTTTGTTATTTTTTTTAATCTGATAGCAACAGTGGCTGTTTGGCTGGCTTTTGGCGGAGGAGCATGCTGGAAAACCAGCAGCCAACCAACTCCCAATCTGATCGGAGTGTTCCGGTGGGGGGGCGTCCCCTTGTCAAAACACAACAGCTCAGTGGGGGAGATCACTGTACTAATGTCAGATAGTTAGTACAGCGGCTCCAACTGGAGCTGACAGTTTTTCCCTTCAACACAGCAAAAAAACTCCAGGCTTTACTCCTCGCTCCTTCGTTAACATAAATGTGTGCACACATAGTTCACACACATTTGCGGGGCATTTTGCAACTCATTTGTGAGACTTTGGAGCATGCCAGCATATCTGACCCCACCCCAAAGTCTATGGTCAGCCCTAACGTAAAGCGGTAATAAACTTTGCTTTGCAATTTTTTATACCTACAGGTAAGCTTATAATAAAGCTTTCAGTACTTGTAGGTAAAATTAATATCTCCTAAACATTCACTGTTTAGGAGATAGTCACTTGTTTGGCAGCCGGAGACGCCACTGGCACAAGTGATTTGAAGGAGTGGCATACTCATGCCATTCCTTCAGAGCCCTGTGCCGTGGCGGTGACTCCTGCATTTATGCTCGGGAGTGACATCACCGCATCTCGCCCATTAAAGTGGCTGGAGCCTGCGAACTCGGGAGCAAGACTGGGTGAAGATGGAAGCCCTGTCAACGGTGACAGTGCACCGCTGGAAGGCTTTGTTTCAAGGTAAGTCTTTCATAATGTGCTAGTATGTGATGCATACTAGCACATTATGACATTGCCTTGCAGGAGATTTTTTTTTTCTAAACTTTACTACCGCTTTAATCTTTAAACTGTAAAGCAATGGAAAGTTGCCAAAAGCAGTACGTTACAAATATCAAGCAACACACTTAAGAATCTATCTGCTCCTGGAAAACAACATTACAAAATAACATAAGTGTACTGACTCCTCTATTTATTGGCTTTAAGACAAATACATTTATTTGGTTCATATATTTTCTTGTTTTTGAACTATAGCAAATGCTCTGACTCTTCTCAACTTACACTGCTTCTTTTACTGAATTTAGTTACAAGTTTCCAGAGGTGGCGAAAGGTGGGGAATGTAATTAGACAAAATTATCACAGTTGGTACAATTTGGGGCTTGGTGTTGCCCCATCTATCCCTACTGCCCTAGGCAATGGCCCACAAGTGACATCATAAAAGCAGCCCCATTGCTCTTCATTTTTCTCTCTTCACTCAGCTCATGCAAACAGTTATTTTGCAAAGGGGAAATGATCAGTGCCAATGTACCATTAGCATATATCGTACTCTTCATAGTGGTTGTCTGGCCAGTGTGCTACACAAGTATTTATTTTAATTTGAAGAAGAAGACTATGATTACAATATCTCTCCATGTTCAAATACTCTGGAGATATTCCAATATTCCAATGTAAGTGACGACTAATCGCATGATCATTTCAGTGAGCTGTTTGGTTTCCGCTTTTTTCCAACTGTTGTCTACTAGTCAAATGCATGAGTACCAGAATTGCAATTCAACAACAAATCTAATTCCCACATTTAGTGAAAACTGCCTAAAAATAATATTACTGCAAAACAGAACCAAACCAGCCAGTGGGAACAGTTGTTTTACTGTTCACGTTAAGTGCTCACAGTGAGCCATTTGTATTGGAGCTACCCAGCAAAGGAGATTTCTTTATTTTCTGACCTAATTATTACTGAGACTTCTTTTGTAAAAAGCAAGTCGAGAAGACCTACAAGCTGTGGGGAAAGAAGTGCGCCTCAAAAAGCTTTTATGCTACAAAAGCACTTTAAATGGTTCAGGAATGATTTCAGTTATTGTGTAATATTTCAGAGTAAGAGTGATTCCACTTGTAAGTTAGAACTGATTATGCTTGATTGTATTGTTATTCTAATAAAAGAATGAGGGTATGAAAGATAGATCAGTGCCTTCAAACGACTAAGTTCTTACAGAGCTATTCAAATGTAACCATTTTCACATAATTACCATGGCAAGTAGAACATTCTCGGAATATTGTGCTAATATATACTCTATCCTTTGATCACTGTTGCTTAAGACAAATGGTTTAGTAACAGGGACCGATTTACGTGGATGCATGTTGCGGTTGTTTGAATGCGATTGTGTGTTGTAGACAACTAGGTTTTTATGTTTATTTGACTGACAGAATGCATAAAAATATAAATGTTTAAAAGCAACACAAATATTATTTTAAACATCATAAAACCTACAATGCACAGCCGTCACAATCATTGTACAATTATGCAATAACACATTATACACGGGTTTGAGGGCTCATAGATATTATGGTCAAGTGGGAGTAGTTCTGTGTAGCATGGAGGTCAAAGAGGTTCTAGTTTGTATATATTAAAACAGGTCACAACATGAAGTTAACTGGTTGTAGTGGAAACAAGCAGTATTTTTGGTGACACATGCTTCAATGAATAACAATTCAAATTATTTTTTTCATGTTTAGAACACACATATCTATGGGTTCTGGACCAAAGTAACCAGAGCAGTCATGTAGGGGAATTATCTTCATTTGACACTCTGGGGTGGTTGTGGCTGAACAGTACTGCTCTATAGCATAGCAGACAAAAACATTTGTTGCTGGAGTGACTCTACTTCAATGTTGTTCTGAAATTGCATAATTTAAATTAACTACTGCTTCTAGAGGAATGGGAATTCTGTTTGGACTGCTATAACATTTTGGGTATAGCAATTTCTCTTTACCTCTGTCTCTTCCACAAGCTGCTTTACAATGAACCTTATAGGAACACAAACTGACTGACACCCTTCACAGAACCATTATAGGTTGTGCCAAAAAAAGTGTCAAAGGTGTCACTTAGTGTCCGAATTGCCACCCAAATGTTGGAGTCCCGCTATAAGTCACTGATCACCACCATTACTAGTAAAAAAATCAAACAAATAAATCAATTTTTTACACTTTTTGATTGGATATGTTTTATATCAGAACGTAAAAAATATTGTGTTTTTTTTTCAAAATTGTCTTTTTTTTTTCCATAAATTTTTTATTGAAGTCAATAACAGATTAAGTGTTACAATTTGAACATCATGGACATCATACAAAAGGTTTTATGGGCTACCAATATTCTTCAGGTCATAATATATACCAGAGAGGGATACAGAATGTAATACAGTCAGGGAGGTATATAAGCATGTTCTCCATTCGGCACATTGGTTATGAGCCTAATCATTCCTGTATGCATTTGAACAACAACCCTGATGTGTCTGGTATGTCAACGTTATCAGGAGCCCAATTTCAAGGACGAAAATTAGAAAGGAGGAAGAAGGAAAGACAAAATTAAGTGAGAGACACAAAAAAAAAAAGGGGGGGGGGCAGAGAAATTGTGGGGAAAGAAAGGGGAAAGGGAAGGGAAGAGGGGAGGTTCCAGGAAGGGGAAGACGTTGTGGTATGAGTTAGTGGGGTATGAGTTAGTGGGTAAAAATAACATGTCCCCCCCACCCCCCCATATTTAATTTATTGTGAACTATATAAGTAGTACTTTAGTCGGTTCACTGTCTAGGAATTGGCAATTTGGAAGTCTTTGGTCGTTTTAAAGTGGGTCCAGCATGCCCATGTGGTTATGAATTTTTGTATCCACTCTTGGGATATATGTATCATTTCCTCCATCTCTTCTATTTTAGAGAGCCTAGCGAACCACTCCTTAACAGTTGGGGATGTGTTAGATCGCCAGTGTTTCGGAACACAAAGTATCACCGCATTCACCAAATGCATCGCTAGTGATTTGTAGTAGTCTTTTTTACACAATGTCGTGTGATGTAATAAATATTGCGCTGGGGTATAATTTAAGGTATATGTGGTGACCTTTGTGATTGTATCATGTACCTTTTTCCAGAAAGGTTGCAAGGAATCACAGTCCCACCAAATGTGAAGCATAGTACCCTCTGCCGTACCACATCTCCAGCATGTGTTAGGGATGGTAGGTGAGAATTTGTGGAGGAGTGAGGGAGTTCTGTACCATCGTGTTTCAATTTTGTAACCATTTTCTTGAATAGCAACATTCATGGAGCCCTTATGCGTATATTCATGAATGGTTTCCCATTCCTCATCTGATAATGAGATATGTAAATCTCTATCCCATGCTTTGCGTACAGGTTCTCTAGTAATATTTGCCTCTTCTAGCAGCAGTGTGTAAATAAAGGATATTAAATGTCCTTGTGGAGTGTTTCTTGTACAGAGGGATTCGAATGGTGTGAGCTGTCTTGCCCATATCAAGGGCGCTGGTTGTGTAGACAGGAAGTTCCGTATTTGTCTATAAGTCCAAAAGGGGAAGCAATCGGCTAGTGAGATGTCCACCAGATTGTCATAAGAACAGGGGGCGCCTTTTGAGAAAAAGTGTTGCGCCCTCATATCTTTGTGGGGCCATTCGTGCTTTAGAAATGAGCTTATGTTTCCTGGTGGAAAGTCAGGATTTCCTTTCAACGTGGTCAGGGGTCCAGGAGCAGAGGAGATGGCTATAGATTTGGCTGCCTGTGAGAAGGCCATCAGAGATGGATGAATAAGAGGGTGTGTCAGAGACTCTATTGGCCAATGCTTAGGAAGGAGCCAGGGGAAATCACGAACTGGGAATCGTGAAAAAGAATTTTCAATATATTGCAAAGTAATAGTATATATAAACAATTCAAGTAAACATACACTACAAACAGCGCTATTGTTGAGCGAAAACATATAAATAAAAATCATGCGGCCAACTACGCACAAAAGTAATTAAACAGAGAGGTATAGAGTCTGTGAAGTGATCAGGAAAATGTCCATAAGTGATAATACAGCTGAATCACAGTGTGCGCCTTCCACCGGTCAGTAGGACTTCACCCTGTGTTGGCACTCTCCCCCTAGGGGGGTCAAACTCACCAAATATGCAAGTTAAAAAAGCCTCCAAGAGAAAAAGATCTCCTTAGCACATCTCTCTCAGTACCACTCCAGGGGGTTCGGGGGGGGTCACAACTCCAAACAGATAGATGACAAAGAAAGAAAGTATGCACATAGCGTAATTCTGTTTATTAAGATGAACCCCACAATCTTCACAAAACACCCCTCAACCAATATACGTACAAAATAAAAGCAGTCAATCAAGCAAAAAGGATTATTGCGTATCACCGTTCAGAAGATCAGCCGGCTCGGTATCCAGGGGAACAAATCACTTCCTGGTTTGTGGATCAGGCTGAGGTGGAACGCATACCTCACTTCCGGCGTCGTGTAAGCCACGTGGCTTACACGACGCCGGAAGTGAGGTATGCGTTCCACCTCAGCCTGATCCACAAACCAGGAAGTGATTTGTTCCCCTGGATACCGAGCCGGCTGATCTTCTGAACGGTGATACGCAATACTCCTTTTTGCTTGATTGACTGCTTTTATTTTGTACGTATATTGGTTGAGGGGTGTTTTGTGAAGATTGTGGGGTTCAACTTAATAAACAGAATTACGCTATGTGCATACTTTCTTTCTTTGTCATCTATCTGTTTGGAGTTGTGACCCCCCCCTGAACCCCCTGGAGTGGTACTGAGAGAGATGTGCTAAGGAGATCTTTTTCTCTTGGAGGCTTTTTTAACTTGCATATTTGGTGAGTTTGACCCCCCTAGGGGGAGAGTGTCAACACAGGGTGAAGTCCTACTGACCGGTGGAAGGCGACACTGTGATTCAGCTGTATTATCACTTATGGACATTTTCCTGATCACTTCACAGACTCTATACCTCTCTGTTTAATTACTTTTGTGCGTAGTTGGCCGCATGATTTTTATTTATATGTTTTCGCTCAACAATAGCGCTGTTTGTAGTGTATGTTTACTTGAATTGTTTATATATACTATTACTTTGCAATTTTATGTTTTTTTAAACGGCTGCTGCTTCTTGGAACACTTAGTGTAGAAACTGAGTGTTTATACCTCCCCCATTCTCTAGTTCTACTCTCTCACTTTTGGACATTAATCTATCCATTTGGCGCTGAGCGGTGTGCTGCAGGCCCGAGCAAACCTTTCCTTTCACAATTTTCAATATATACCCATAGTTTTTTGTTGTAATGAATATTCCAATCAGCGATTCTAGTGAGATGGCAGGCTAGATAATATTTATAGAGGTCAGGCAAGCCTATGCCTCCCTTAACCTTTGTGCGAGTCAACCGAGTATACTTAATACGTGGCAGAGAGTTTCTCCAGATAAATCTTGAGCAGGCTTGTCTATATGTCGCAAAAAAAACTGTCGGGAGATGGATTTGGAACAGTCTGCATTAAATATAAAAAGCGCGGGAGTGTTTTTTTTTGTTTATAGTGCAAAAAATAAAAACCACAGAGGTGATCAAATTGAACCAAAAGAAAGCTCTATTTGTGGGGAAAAAAGGATATGAATGTTATTTGTGTACAGTACAACACGACCTTGCAATTGTCAGTTAAAGTAATGACATGCCATATATCGCAAAAAATGGCCCGGTCATGAAGGGGGTAAACCTTTTGGGGCTGAACTGGTTAATATTGAAAAATGTAAAGTAATGCACTTGGGAGCTAAAAATATGAATGCAAGTTAGTCGTTAGGAGGAGAACCTCTGGGGGAATCGAGGACAGAAAAGGATCCGGGGTCCTAGCAGATCACAGGGTCAGCAATAACATGCAATGCCAAGTTTCAGCAAGCCAGGCCAGCAGACTATTAGCATGCAGTAAAACATATATTTACTCAAGAGACAAATCTATATATCTTCCACCTTACAAGCACTAGTTTGGTCACATCTTGAGCATTGGGAGGAAACTATTTAGCCAAAGGTCTCTAAAAAATACATGTGTACACGCAATGAAGTTGGACAAGAAATAGCTCAATCCTAAACTGCGTAAGGGGTTCTGTTAGAACAGTAAGGATGTGGAACTCCCTTTCAGGCACCATATGAGGATGATCAGTGCAGGGCAGTGGTTTAGGCTCTGCCAATGGTAGTAAAAACAGGTGACTAACCAGTGGTTTACCACCCCTTGGCCACCCACCATTTTAACATTGCAGGCTGACAGGGCTGTACACATGCTGTAACTTCTTAACACCCGGCATTCATAAACACCACCACCAATGATCATCCTGATAAAAAGGTAAACTTCTTGTTTAAAAAAAAAAAAAAGCAGTTATGTATGTCTTGAAAGAGAAAGGCAAATGAGAGGGTGGGTAATATTCCTGGCACATGTATGCCAGGTGTTAAGAAGTTTATGATGTAAAGTTAGAATTACACTTTTAAAAAAGTTCCAATATATTTGAAGGATACTTTTTATACTGTTGGGATTTTGGTTGTTTTTAACATTTGCCCTTTATATACATTTATCACAGTTTTTTTTTTTTTTTGACAGTAGTTTGTTATATTTATGAGTGCTGCATCATTGATGTATGTTTCTGATACACTCTCATATAAAAAAGAGGTATCAGAGATGAACAAATAAAGGCTATGTGGTATAGTAAAAAAAGAGCATTTACTATTGAAGAATTAAAATGACCCTTGCACATTATAATCCTGTATAATAATAATAATAATAATGATTTCTACAAAAATGATCCAGTGTGTTTTTTTTTTATATATCAAAGATTTCTGATAATAGGTAAGGGCACAAATCATTGCAGTTGTAGTTAGTGTATTAGACCTACATTCTGCTCTTATAGCTTTACTGCTAGTTTATGATTAATGTTTTGAGCAAGGATGTAGCTCACACTGAGATCCAAAGAGCTATAAAAAGTAAAGGAATGATGCATCCTTGTTTGGGAATAGCTGACACTTATCGATAGCCTAGCGTGTTAATAATTCATAGAAAACCATTTGACTGTACAGAGGGGGCTCAGCTGAATTCACGAGTCTTTTCAAATCTTGCTGGATTCTTAATTACAGGAAACACAGCACTCTTCTGAGAATTCATTATTTGAAACACTGGGGTAGAATTTAAAATCTGGTAGGATCTAAAGAAAATGACAAGCTTCAATTTTACTAGGCAGTCTAACAGGAATGTTACTTGTTAGCTAATAAAAATATGACAAAATACAAAAGTGACCTATTAGTCACACAATTCACAGCCAGAACAAACTCTTACATAAATAGTGGCATTTGGCTACTGCAGCTTTCCCTCCAATATTGGCATCTTGGAACTTGTAATACATGGCCAATGTAATACATGTCGAAGCAAAAAACAAGCCTCATTTTTCTATGCAAAAGCATCTAGGCAAAATACAGTAAAACTTTTTTTTAAGAAGTATTTTTTTTTTAAATATTGCGAAAAGATATATAAACATCAGAAATAGCATACGTGTTTAAAATAAGACAATTTATGTGATGTTTCTACCTAACATATATTTTTTCAAATAGAATAAATACAAAGAAAATGGATGAACTAAAGTGAACCTGTCATGGCTTCAAAATATTATTTTAGCTCATTTGCTTTTGCTTGTGCAGCTCTGAACCTCTGAATTCGCTCCCCCCCCCCCTTTTCTTATGAAAACTTTGATTAATTTGCTTAACCATCTGAAGGCAAAACTCTTTGACCCCCTTCGTTCCCTGGCCATTTTTCAGTTTTCAGTGTTGTCATACTTTGAATGACAGTTACTCAGTCATGAAACACTGTATCCAAAATATAATTTTTTTTGAGACAGAGAGAGCTTTCTTTTGGTGGTATTTACTCACCGGACAAAAATTAGTTTTTTACTATATAAGCAAAAAAATACCGGACATTTTGAATAAAATAAAAATGTTTTTCTTAGTTTCCGTTATAACATTTTTCAAATAAATTATCGTTCTTCATAAATTTAGGAAAAAATTTATTATGCTACATAACTTTGTTAAAATAACCCAAATCACTTTAGTCTCTGTGAAAGTTATAGGATCTACAAACAATGGTATATGTACAGTATCTCACAAAAGTGAGTACACCCCTCACATTTTTGTAAATATTTTATTATATCTTTTCATGTGACAACACTGAAGAAATTACACTTTGCTACAATGTAAAGTAGTGAGTGTACAGCTTGTATAACAGTGTAAATTTGCTGTCCCCTCAAAATAACTCAACACACAGCCATTAATGTCTAAACTGCTGGCAACAACAGTGAGTACACTCCTAAGTGAAAATGTCCAAATTGGGCCCAGTTAGCCATTTCCCCATCTCCGGTGTCATGTGACTCACTAGTGTTACAGGGTTTCAGGTGTGAATGGAGAGCAGGTGTGTTTAAATTTCATGTTTTCGATCTCACTCGCTCATACTGGTCACTGGAAGTTCAACATGGCACCTCATGGCAAAGAACTCTCTGAGGATCTAAAAAAAAGAATTGTTGCTTTACATAAAGATGGCCTAGGCTATAAGAAGATTGCCAAGACCCTGAAACTGAGCTGCAGCACGATGGCCAAGACCATACAGCGGTTTGACAGGACAGGTTCCACTCAGAACAGGCCTTGCCATGGTAGACCAAAGAAGTTGAGTGCACATGCTCAGCATCATATCCTGAGGTTGTCTTTGGGAAATAGATGTATGAGCGCTGCCAGCATTGCTACAGAGGTCGAAGGGGTGGGGGGTCAGTCTGTCAGTGCTCAGACCATCAAATTGGTCTGCATGGCTGTCGCCCCAGAAGGAAGCCTCTTCTAAAGATGATGTACAAGACAGCCTGCAAACAGTTTTCTGAAGACAAGCAGACTAAGGACATGGATTACTGGAACCTGTCTGATGTCTGATAAGACCAAGATAAACTTATTTGGTTCAGATGGTATCAAGCGTGTGTGTGGCAGGAACCAGGTGAGGAGTACAAAGACAAATATGTCTTGCCTACAGTCAAGCATGGTGGCGGGATTGTCATGGTCTGGGGCTGCATGAGTGCTGCCGACACTGGGGAGCTACAGTTCATTGAGGGAACCATGAATGCCAACATGTACTGTGACATACTGAAGCAGAGCATGATCCCCTCCCTTCGGACACTGGGCCACAGGGCAGTATTCCAACATGATAACGACCCCAAACACACCTCCAAGACGACCACTGCCTTGCTAAAGAAGGCGAGGGTAAAGATGTTGGACTGGCCAAGCATGTCTCCAGACCTAAACCCTATGACCAGGGGGCGTGTTTACACAGAGATCCCGGTTCTCGCGGTGTCATGAGTGATCGCGAGAGCCCGGCGGTCTCACTCATATGGGCTCAGGTGGTGAGCAGCGGGCGATTCTTTTTGAATGGGCTCAAATCGCACTGCATTGCATCAAAAGTAGTGGATGCGCTACTTTTGAAAATGCACTGCAACAGGATCACATGGTACTTTTGTACCATGTGATTATGTGCAGTCAAACGCATTGTGTTTACGACCTGTGTTTGGGGTGTCATTGATTTAACATTGCACTGCAGATCACAACTGAAGTGCGTGCGGGAAATGCACAAGGAACGCAGGTTTCCTGCACTGTGTTCTAGTGGGAACCTAGCCATAAATAAATATCATTGCTTCTTGCCAGTACTGCATGTATATTATTGCACTTCTGAAAACACAGCACTACAGATTTTTCTGATCAGAAGATACACAAGGAAGTCAGCTCAAGATATAGCGTCCCTGCCCCCAAAGCCCCTTACAGTTCAACCACTTCAGAATATACCTGGGAACTTTACGAGGTCAGTGAGGCTGATGTACAGTGGGGCTAACAGCAGTGTGGTTTGAAATTAAAGTGGTATTAAACCTTTTTAGGTTTTCTTTCTTTTATTTTTATCTGGGGATCCAGCCAGAAGGTCTGTTGTTTTTCAAAAAACCCAGGCTCTCCAGAATGTATCAGTTTACATGGATAAAAGAAACCATTTAACACTAGCAGGGATGAATAAAAAGATCCGCTTTTATTTATTCATGTATTTTTCCCAAAAGGAAAAAAACATTGCTGTAACTGATTATAAAGCGTGAGCTGGAGTTTGGCTTTGTTCTTGTATTTAAATGACATATGACAGATGACTGACAGATTTGTGTCTCACTAATACAGGAGGTGCATTACTGCTCAGATCACCAGGTGAAAACAGAGGCAAAAAGCCAAAGAAAAGAAAAGGATGCACTCACCATCATCTAATGATTGGTAAGCTGCAATATAATATTTTTTTTTTTTTGGTTTTGAGTATAATACCGATTTAATAGACTTGCAGGTGACTACATTATCATAATATGGTTCTCTAAACAAACAGTGTTGACTAACAAGCAATTTTTACAATAAACAGGCAACAAAAGGGCAAGAATTACAATATTTACAGAGAACAAACAGGCATTCATTGCTTGTTGCAATTGTGATAATAAGTGGGCAACACATTAGCAATTGTTACAATATAAATTATTTAATCACCACATTCCAACATTACTGCCCTTTCAAACTGGTGGGGTCCAACTCTCAAAAATATAGAATAATACTAAACAGAAAGAAGAAAATATATACGAGAAATAAAACATACACTAATCATAGAGAAATGTACATCTTTATTCAAGACAATCCCATGAAAAGAGACACTCATCTCCTACTTCAATATATATTAACAATTGTTATATAATCCCCCAGGAGACATATATTCACCTATGTAAATCACCTATTAATGTAATTTAATAATTGCTACATGCAACTGAAATGAAAAAAATGTACGCATGTCTAAACCTATGACACATAAGAATGGCAATCCCAAGAGAAAGGACATAATCATGTGTATGAAGTCTAAAGCCTGGTACTCCGTTAAACCCAGTAAAGCTCAGCAAAAAATAAAAACTGACAGCTCATGAGAAGTCACTGTACTAACAATCCAATGTTAGTACAGCAATCTGCCATGCTGTTCTATTGTGTTCTGACAGGGGGACTACTACCACGTGCCAGAACACTACGGTCAGTGGCTGAGCGCACCGGCTGAGCGCACTGATCGAGATGCACTCTCGGCAGTCCTTATTCGGTCATGCGGCCAGCTTCTTTCTGACTATGCAGTATACATAATGTTGTCCTGTTTCTATTGAACCAGCCTATGCTGCCCAACATCCGCCCCACGTGTGCTAGGCTTAACTCCCTGTGTTAGCTCAGCATATCAAGCTGAAAATAGCAGTTTCCTCTTTTGTGGGCAACCAACAATAATATTATTTTGTGAATCAATGGCAAAGTGTAAAGTCATAGGCCACCTTCTGAAAAAATAAATAAATGCACAGCACTCAGACAGGACAAATCATTTACAGGCTAATGCCGCGTACACATGATCGGATTTTCCGACGGGAAATGTTAGATGTGAGCTTGTTGGCGGTAAGTCCGACCATGTGTATGCTCTATCGTACATTTGTTGCCGGACTTTCCACCAACCAATGTTGGCTAGCAGCTTCTGAAATTTTCCACCAACAAATGTTTGTTGTCGGACTTCCCGATCGTGTGTACACATGTCCGTTGCACAACGAGCCAGAAGCGCTCGGTCTTGTAAAACTAGCGTTTGCAATGGAGATATCACGTACGTCTTGTACATCACTACGTTCGTAATTGTTGGCCAACATTTGTGTGACTGTGTGTATGCAAGAGCCCACACCCTTCGAACAACATCCACGGTTTTGTTGTCAGAAATTCCGATCGTGTGTACAAGACATAACACAGTTCATAGTTGTCCAGGCATCCTTTCCAAAGCTGTCGTGAAAACCCTGGCCATACTCCCTACAGAAATACACTGATCCGGTGATGTATGGCCCTAATTGACCATGTTCTTGAGCCCTACAAATGGGTGTTACATGAAAAATGGCCCCAAAGTTGAATTAAGCTTTAAATGTTGTAGTTTCCACCATGGGGACACTATGGTAGCACACAGCAGCCCATCAGTATTTCATAACTCAGAATGACAGGTATATGCAATGACTTACAAACAGCTTGAGAAAAAAAAAAGAAAAAGCCAGGAAATACAAACAGAGCATACACAAAGAACATATGATAAACAGACTAATTGCACATTATCTTGCTTGCTCAGTATATATGCCTGAAAATGACAGTCTCCCGTTTATAAGTCACAGTCTGCTGCAGTATCCACCATGGAAATAAATATATGTAGCTGCCCATCAGATTTTCGCAATTAAACTCAGCATGTATATACAATGATTCATGGACAACTTAAAGTCATATTAAAGGTTTAGTTTTTTAAAAATAATAGCAAACGTTTTATAGTTACATGCCCTGTGCAGTGGTTTTTCACAGAGCAGCCTCGAGCCTCCTTTTCTTGTGTCCCCCCGCCGGCGTTTTGGGCTACTTCCTCTTGCCGAGTGCCCCCAAAGCAATCTGCTTAGGGACATGTTCCCCCTTATCACTGGTTTAAATAACCTCTCCCAGGAAATTCTTTAATTCCTTCAATGCCTTTCTTTCACTGAGAAAATTTTAATCCTGGGAGGTTATTTCTTTTTCCAGTTCTATTTTATTTTCCTGCTGCAATATTTCTCCCTTTTTGGTCTTTTTTGCCCCAAATTTTGCTACTAGTATTTTTAGAATACCTGGGCAGCCTTGGTCTGGTCTGTCTGTATTAGTTGTTGATTAATCCTCACTCAGTTCTCCCAAGGTGCCCCCCCAACTAGCAGTTCCATTTTGTTTGGTAAATGAAGGCTGTTGAAATGTAAACATCTCCCCTTTCTGGAAAGCCAGGATGTTCATTTAGTACTGCTAAATTGTGATACAACATTGTTTCTCAAATTCTCTTTGTGAATGCTCTGTTTGGATTGTCTAGCTGCTTCTCAAGCTGTTCACGAGCCATTGCATATACCTTTTGGTCTGAGTTAGGAAATGCTGATGGGTGTTGTGTGCATTTGTAGTGTCCCCTGGTGGAAACATTAGCATTAAACTTTGCCCTGGATTCACAACATTAATCAAGTAGAAAGACTGCCATTTTCAGCTTCATTTGCTGAGGTAAGCAGTATATAGAGGAGTCTATACACAGAGAATTTGTATCACTTCATGCCCTTTATATGTTGTTATTAATACTTGTCAAAGATTCAGACATGCATAAATGTGTTTCGTATGCATAAGTTGCCAATTTTGAATGTATATTGACGTAGGAGAATGAGCTAGCATCTCCTTTTTAGGGATTTTTTTTTTTTTAACTTAAAGGTGTTTGTTACAGTATGCAGGTAACAAACATGCAGTTGTTACAATATGCAGACAGCAACTAGGCAATTGGTAAAATGGAAAGCCAACAAATAGGTAGACATGACAATACATTGGCAACAAGCTGACACTGGTGACAATTTGCAAGCAAAGGCAAAAATGTTGCAATAGCCAGGCAACAAATGACTAACTGAAAATACATAACGACAACATCAGTGACAATAATTGAAGCTCAGTTTACTACTCCTTTCCCTTACTGCAGGTCACAGCATTCAAAAAGAAGAAGGAGAGCACATCTTGCACCTACTCCTGGCTCTCTCATCTTTTCTGGCTGCTGCCTCACAGTGGTAGTGACCCTGCTATCACTGGTCACAGAGCCAAAGGGAAGTTTCAATGACCTGGGGATGGGCGAATCAAACTGAAGTCTCTGGGCAAAAGCTTTAAAACTGACCATACACCAGGGGTAGGCAACCTGGGGCCCTCCAGCTGTTGTGGAACTACATTTCCCATGAGGCATTGCAAGGCTGGCGGTTAAAATTACTCCCAGAGGCATGATGGTGCTTGTAGTTCTGCAGCAGCAGGAGGGCCCCAGGTTGCCTACCCCTGCCATACACCATAAAATCTGACTGTGCAATCTCCTTTAAAACTATGATTTAAGTGTTACTAAACCCACAACAATAAAATCAGTCTGTATATGCAGTAAAGCATGCTTGTTATCCTCTATATTGTGTATAAGGGCTGTGTGATTCTGTCTTCTCTGATCCTCCTCTTCTGTAACTGACTTCAACACATCTCTCGATAGAACAGTGCATTAGGAGTCAGGCTGCACATGCTCAGTTTGGTGTATATTGCTAGAGAGTTTTTTTTTTCTTGGGAAAGTGCATGTGATCAGCACAGGGCCAATCAGCACTGTCCAGACAGGATCGGCAGAGAATGAAACCTCCTCCTACAAGCTTAAGCAGACACTGATGAAAGTAACAAGACTGCTATATACTGCTGAAGGGAAAAGGTATTTAGCAGTTTATATTTCCTAAAATAATTGCATTTCCATGTTCTGTGTACTGTGTGAGACCAGATATACTGAATGCAGGGTCACGGGTTTAGTAACACTTTAACTATGTACTGCAAGGGATCATCTAGGTTTGTTCTCATATAAGCTTGGTAATTTTAATGAGATTGTACAGTGATTGCAAATATTATACTTGTGCTTCAGATTTGTAATTGGGAACATATGCCTGGAAAACCAAGGTGTATGAGTCATCAAGTTGAAAAAACCCTACTAAATAATAAGCACAACTGTTAATAGTAAAAAAAAAAAAAAAAAAAAAAAAAAAAGGTGCTTTGACAACATTCAAGCCCTTTTCAACATACACAAATCCTGCTTTTGTAAACCGCAGCACTCATATCAAACTTCCAGCTGTATGTGTTGTTATCTGTACAGGGAAAGCAGTATGAGAGGGACAATAAGATTGACTATTGACTTGGACCCTAATGCTATGTAGGCTGCAGTAAAGATATTAGCATACCACATGTTGTAAAAATGCTTCTTATACATATATTTACCATTTTGAAAGAGTCATTGAATGTTGTGTTGACATTATTATGAAATGTCACAGATAACTGTACAGAATTGTGATGACAAGTCAGAATCATGGGTAAAAAAAAAAAGTAAACATCACTGCAGCTTTAGTCATATCATATAGATAGCCATTTAACACAATCTAAATTCATTAATGGAAATATGCATTTGATGTGGATGTATGCAGAGCATGATATGGTTATGTGAGGGCGGCCCCCAGATTTTATTCCAGTCACTTTTATCCTGTCAATTTTTATGTATTTCCTATTACAATCCTAGACTTGTTGTTCTAAAAATCATACTAATTGGATACAAAGTGAAATTTAAACACCTGAACATTAAGATGAGTTATGGAAGAGTAAATAACCAGGTTTCTCTGAGACCATAACAATTTCAATATCTGTGATTGATTTTTAAAGTGGTATTAAACCCAAACAAAAAATGTAATATATGGCAGCTTACCACTCATTAGATGTGGTGGTTGCATTTGTTCTTTTAGTTTTTTTTCTCTCTGTTTTCACCTGGTGATCTGGGCAGTTACACACCTCCTGTAATAGAGTGCCACCAGTCTGGATGAAGGAAAACAGGAGCACCTTTGAAGAAATCGCTGAATCCCTGGATAGGTAAGTGTCCTTATATTAAAATTCAGCAGCTACAGTATTTGTAGCTGCTGATTTTTGTTTTT
Source organism: Aquarana catesbeiana (assembly GCF_042186555.1). Taxonomy (NCBI): domain Eukaryota; kingdom Metazoa; phylum Chordata; class Amphibia; order Anura; family Ranidae; genus Aquarana; species Aquarana catesbeiana. Next base: position 404,894,024 of record NC_133326.1, on the reverse strand, counting down.
TTTTGGGGGGGGGAGGACTGGACCTCTTCAGTAACACCGCTTAAAAGAACCTGTGCGTTATTCATGAAAAAGCAGCAGGTCGCTTTAATGTCGACCTCTCCAGTTGTACATACTTACCTATTCTTGGCTCCTTTTTTCTGTTCAGCCTCTGGTTGCAAAGAGGCAAAGCCCTGTGTAAACTCCACGTTGCGATTTGGTTGCGATTTGGTTCTGTCACTTGGGAGGAATGGAAGTATGTCTTTGGCTTGTGTTGAAGGATGCAGCTCTTTTTGCCATCAATTTGAGACACTTCTGACATCCTTGTGAATTCATTCACAAGTGCATTTGACCTGGTGTTTACCTCTTTCTGACCCGCATTTGACCTGCTTTAAGCTGCTTGTGCATTCCCAAAGATTTGTGTGGGGAAAGAAATAGTTCTGACATGAAAGAAAGGCTATTGTCTAAGGACTTGATTCCCACCATAACTGCAAAATAACAGGTCACTTCCTTCCCTGCAGATGAAAGGCTTGTGTATACTTGTGGTGCCAGGGCTGGACTGGGACAAAAATTTGGCCCTGGACTTCATCCAGACCGGCCCACTTTAACTTTGCAAACACCCACAAAAACAGTATATAAACTATACGCAATTGCGCGATATAGATACGGATATGGACATGGATACAGATTGCGTTTGGAATGGATCTGAGGGAAGCGATGTGGTCTTTGTTTGGAGCATCAGAGCGGGCCGGGGGAAAATTGGCATCCTGTCCCCCAATAGAGTGACCACATTTGCAAACTGCCATTCAGGGACAATTTTGCCAAGGACGGGGGGGGGGGGGGGTGAATGTAGTCTCAGGGTTGACGGCAAATTCAGCGATGGGAGTGACTTGTCGGGGGAATGGCTGGTGCCAGCACTGAAATCACCCCAACACCATGCTTAATATGGTGTCAGGATGATCAAATCACATTATTTCTATTACTACATTGTAATATATAATGAAATAGTTAAACTCACCATAATACAGAGGGAACCATGAGCTTGTCATTTGCCACCAGATGCAATGTGCCACTTGCCACCATCACCTGCCACCAGATGCAGCATGTCACTTGCCAACAACACCTGCCACTCAGATGCAGCATATCACTTGCCACCGTCACTTGCCACCAGACGCTGCATGCTCTTGCCACCAGATGAAGCATGTCACTTGCCACTGTTGCTTGCCACCAGATGAAGCGTGCCACTTGCCACTGTTGCTTGCCACTAGATGAAGCATGTCACTTGCCACCGTTGCTTGCCACAGGATGAAGCGTGTCACTTGTCACCGTTGCTTGCCACCAGATGAAGCGTGTCACTTGTCACTGTTGCTTGCCACCAGATGAAGTGTGTCACTTGCCACTGTTGCTTGCCACCAGATGAAGCGTGTCACTTGCCACCATTGCCTGCAACCCAGGTGAAGCATGTCACTTGTCACCTGCTGCCAGAGAGAAAGCAGGGAGAAAGAGAGGGGCAGAGAGAGGGGGTCAGAGTCTGGTCAGTGACAGTGCTCAGCTCACTCACTTGGATGGTCCAGGGGGCTCACTGTCAGCCGCTTTAATGTGGCTGTCGGCTGCTTGTTTAATTTTCCTGCCCCTCCTCCTCTTCATAGATGCAGCACACAAGCAGGGAGAAAAGAAGCGGGAGAAGCAGTGTGTGTCACAAGCTCTCCCAGGCATACTGGATGGAGTAGTGTGTGGATCCCCTCTTCTAGGACAGCTGCACCAAGCTGGCTGTCACCCGCTGCCCACACACTGACACCAGGGATGATCCAGAGGATGGAATGGCAGCGGCCGTCAGAGGACTTCTGTCCCCGCCTACCAGTGTGACCTATCGGTCACCTATCATAGCAGCAAAGCCAAAAGAAGTGCTCCAAAAGCCTGTCGGCTCTGTGCTACAGGTGGTGGGTGGGCCGGCAACAAAAGGAAGCCTGCAGCTACAGTAGCAGCAGAGAATCCTTTTCAGCTTAAGAGGGAGTGGTTGGGGGTGGTAAAAATCCTAACCACCAGTGTCAACAAGGCTGAACAGAGCAGCAGGAAAACAAAGGAGATAGGAGTGTTTCAAGATGGGGCTGTCATTATTGTGAACCTGGATGGCCATGGTGTGATTTCAACGCTTTGCAGCTTGAACAAGCTTATTGTGCTATCCTTCTGAGTGTATCCATTACTTTTTACCATCAAGTTAGTTTTATCAAACGGAGAGCACTATATATTGCCTTTTTCTTGCATATATATACCTGATGAGTACGATGATCGGGGTCTTTGGAACCCATTAAGGAGTCTTTCTGCCTGAGGAGATCTTTGTATCCAGAGTGTGCCAGGTGTCTTCATTATCCCCAGAGGGGACCAGTGCTGATTTTACTTGTCCATGAGGTGAGCGGCTAGTGATAAAGGTGGTGGAGAGCACTTACCTTTATCTGCACTTGGGGTGGAATACGGCTGGATTTTCTTCAATCAGTCACTTTATGCATGAACTTTTGAGACATATATTTATACTGTTATTTTGGATAATACACATTTATTTTGAATATACACAATATTTGTTGATTATATTTTTCTGAGGATTAGTAGCGCAGCACTGTATTTTGAATTATTATTGCTTTAGAGGTGAAGGTGGAATCAATTAAAGTGACAGCAGCTTACTTACAATCACATATTTATATATTTACATTATTGCACCTATCAAATTGTATTCACTTTTTTTGGTACTGTGATCAGTCACCAGCTGTGTCTGATGTCATGCCACCCGGAACAACAAAGGTCCCAGCCTATTGTCAAATGACGTAGTTAGGAACTGATTAAAGCAGTGATTATATGACATTTAATAGCAAAATGTATATTTATATATAAAAATAGAATATGGGATTGATTTACTAAAGATAAATAGACTGTGCCCTCTGCAAGTGCAGTTGCTACAGAGATTAGTAAATGAAATGAAGCTTCATTTTGTAAGGAACACCCAATCACATGCAATGAAAATAAAAAACAGAATTTTTGGTTGCATATGATTGGATGATGGAAGCAGCAGAGCTCCCCTTCGTTTACTAAGCTCTGGAGCAACTACAATTGCAGAGTGTAACTGCATATGCACAGTGCACAGACTATTTGCCTTTAGAAAATCCACACCTATGTGTCTCACAATTTAGTGTTAGGGTGTGTAATACTACAAGGGTGGTTATCAGAATACATTTTCATTTTGGAATGACATAACAGACAACGGTATCCCACTGAGAACACTGCCAGTGTAACTCTACTTTCCATGGTGTCATAGATTTCCCAAACACCTTAGGCCTCATTCTTCACATGGCCAGTAACATACATTTATTTATATGCATTTAAGTGCATTGATAGGACATTTGTAAATGCATAAAAATGCATGTAATGGCATTTCACACTGTGCATTTACTTTTATTTAAATGAATTCAAGTTACTTACATTTAGAAAAAATAGAAATCTGGGCATCCACAGCAGATTATATACTCTGAACAGTTTGTCCTTCCCAGATCAGTTTTTCTGTATTTAAATAAAACAAATGCTGGAGGCTCGTGTGAATGTAGCCTAATAGTACAGCAACTCCAGCCACTGGAAATAATAATGAATAGAACTATATGTACTCAATACATGTCTTTTAGGTAAAAGCGGTATAATGATGAGTATAAAATTGGATCAGTTGCCCTCCCTGCTATGCTGCTAAATGAGTTCTCCTTTGAGAACCATCATCTTTAAGACATCCAATACTGTTTTCTTTAAATACACCAAGTCTGAGAAAGCATCCCTCAAATCCTGCTGCTTGCAGTCCAGTTATCAGGGGTAAGAGAGCATAGGAATAGATATAGAATAAATCATATTACTGTTAAGCGTTTGTATCGCGCATTCTGATGACAGTTATGTATAAGAAAAATTGAAGTTTCAGAGTAAATATTCAGCAGGGAATGGTTGTTGTAACCACATGGTATAAATCAGTGGTGTGATATGAAAGGTATTGATGTAGTCTTGTCAGTAGAAGTGTATTTTATCTCTACCAAACATAATGCTATTGTGATGCCATTAAAAGCACTTGTCAATTATATTATCATATGTACTCCAATACCTCTGTATGCTTAAGGCATGCTAGAATAGCCATTAACATCAATATACGCAGTAGGAAACAAAAGTCCCAGTTGAGGTTACCTTATGCCTCTTTCAGGCCTCAAGGCCCTGGGATGGCATAGCTTTTCTAGATTTTTTTATCCTGAATTCTCTAGTTGTAGTTGTTTTTAGGCACTGAGATCTGATGCACTTATTGATGCCTTTTACATTTGTGCAGCCTTCTTCTATGAGCTGTGGTCATCATATCTCTATCTACAAACTGAAAAATGAAGGTTTCCTCTGCAAATATAAAGTTTGAGTATTACAAGCCCATTGCAGGTTTGATTTCCTAAAGATAAATAGGCTACTCACTTTGTGAGTAATTTTACACTTTGCAAAGGAAATGCCTTTTGCTCAGGAAATTAGGTGAAACTCTGCTGATTTCCATCATCCAATGATGTACATGTATTTTTTATTTTTATTTTGCTTCCATGTAATTCTATATGCTTTGCAAAAGTGAATTTGCCCCATATTCATTAAGCTAAAGGTGAATTCCCTTGCAAGTGAACAGCTTGTTTGTCTTTAGTAAATCAACTTCTGTGTCCTTGTCATCACCCAGTCACATGGCGCCATTCAAACTATGCCCTGTCCCAACAGGGACCAGGTACGGCAGGTAATCTGAACCGCAACCGTATTCGAATGGTGTTCTACGTGGACTATCCCGCTGTTGCAGCCACCAAGTCGTGATGCCCCTGGTTCATTTTGATACAGACTTGATGTGCAGCATCTATCCAGCGGCAATACGATGGTGACCGCGCAAGATACAAACACTGCAGGATAACGATCACTCACCTCCCAATGCCTCCTACAAGAACAGCTGAGCCTAGTCATTTTGCCCAAAGGGCTCTTTCGACACGTGCCACATGATCTGCTTGAATCTCTGTCCACATATCATTGCGATCTCGATATGTAGACATATGCACTTAGTAATCAACCTTCTTTACTGCTCGATTGACCAATGTTTGCTGTGCTCACCCTGCCAGTGAACATAGCAATACAGGAAATACTACACACTCAGGCTTTCCTTACTCTGTCAAAGGTTATATATTCCCAAGCAGTTGCCTACGAGCATTTACATTCACCAGCAGTGAATTCATTCTGAACCCAGTGACTACCTATGTGATGATAGTAGTCTCACATCCCAGGAAATCAATTAATTTTATTAACTTTCTTCAATAACTAGATCGACCTTAGTGATAACTATATCACTGCATGTGGACACAAATTCTATCATATTAGCTCAGAAATCTTGACATTCTATCTAACAACTCACTCAGCAGTCATCTACCTGCATTACTTCAGCACTGAACAACCATCAAGTGTACTCCATTCCCTGGGGGCCATACACATACAGATTGTCTATATCCAATTTAATTGTTTTCTTGCACTTCCAAGCAGAGTTCTTTCCGCTGGCAATCTCTATGTGTATGGTAGGGATGAGCTTCGAGTTCGAGTCGAACTCATGTTCGACTCGAACATTAGCTGTTCGCAAGTTCGCCGAAATTCGAATGCCGCAGAACACCCTTTAAAAGTCTATGGGAGAAATCAAAAGTGCTAATTTTAAAGGCTTATATGCAAGTTATTGTCATAAAAAGTGTTTGGGGACCCTGGTCCTGCCCCAGGGGACATGGATCAATGCAAAAAAAAGTTTTAAAAACGGCCGTTTTTTCAGGAGCAGTGATTTTAATAATGTTTAAAGTCAAACAATAAAAGTGTAATATCCCTTTAAATTTCGTACCTGGGGGGTGTCTATAGTATGACTGTAAAGGGGCGCATGTTTCCCGTGTTTAGAACAGTCTGACAGCAAAATGACATTTGGAAGGAAAAAACCCATTTAAAACTACTCGCGGCTATTGCATTGCCGACAATACACATAGAAGTTCATTGATAAAAACGGCATGGGAATTCCCCACAGGGAAACCCCGAACCAAAATTTAAAAAAAAAATGATGTGGGAGTCCCCCTAAATTCCATACCAGGCCCTTCAGGTCTGGTATGGATATTAAGGGGAACCCCGGCCAAAATTAAAAAAAAAAAATGACGTGGGGTTCCCCCTAAATTCCATACCAGACCGATTTTAAGGGGAACCCCGCGCCAAAAAAAAAAAAAAAAAAACGGTGTGGGGTCCCCCCAAAAATCCATACCAGACCCTTATCCAAGCACGCAACCTGGCAGGCCGCAGGAAAAGAGGGGGACGAGAGTGCGGCCCCCCCTCCTGAACCGTACCAGGCCACATGCCCTCAGCATTGGGAGGGTGCTTTGGGGTAGCCCCCCAAAACACCTTGTCCCCATGTTGATGAGGACAAGGACCTCATCCCCACAACCCTGGCTGGTGGTTGTGGGGGTCTGCGGGCGGGGGGCTTATCGGAATCTGGAAGCCCCCTTTAACAAGGGGACCCCCAGATCCCGGCCCCCCCGTGTGAAATGGTAAGGGGGTACTTACCCCTACCATTTCACTAAAAAACTGTCAAAAATTTTCTTCTCCGGGCCGCTCCGCATCCATGCTGGCATGGAGGGAGGCTCCCGCTGTGTGACGGCGTCTCCTTGTCTGACGGTTCGTAAATAACAGGGGGCGGGGCCATCCGGTGACCCCGCCCCCTCTGACGCACGGGACATGACGAGACTTCCCTGTGGCATTCCCCGTGACGTCACAGGGAAGTCCCGTCAAGTCACCGTGCGTCAGAGGGGGGCGGGGTCACCGGGTGGCCCCGCCCCCCGTTATTTAAGAACCGTCAGACGAGGAGACGCCGTCACACAGCGGGAGCCTCCCTCCATGCCAGCATGGGTGCTTAGCGGCCCAGAGAAGAAAATGAAGAAGAGAAGAAGGAAGAAGAGAAGAGGATGAAGAAGAAGATAAAGAGAAGAGCGGGAGCCTCCCCCCATGCCATGGGTGCGGAGCGGCCCGAGGAGAAGAAGATAGAAGACACCCTGGAGGAAGAACCAGAAGAGCCAGAAGAACCAGAAGAAGAAGAAGAACAAGGAAGATAGAAGAAAGAAGAAGCATTTAAATAAAGGAATTGTCAAAAACTGTCTCTTGTCATTTTTAACATTTTTGACAGTTTTTTAGTGAAATGGTAGGGGTAAGTACCCCCTTACCATTTCACACAGGGGGGGGCCGGGATCTGGGGGTCCCCTTGTTAAAGGGGGCTTCCAGATTCCGATAAGCCCCCCGCCCGCAGACCCCCACAACCACCGGCCAGGGTTGTGGGGATGAGGCCCTTGTCCTCATCAACATGGGGACAAGGTGTTTTGGGGGGCTACCCCAAAGCACCCTCCCAATGTTGAGGGCATGTGGCCTGCTACGGTTCAGGAGGGGGGGGCCGCACTCTCGTCCCCCCCTCTTTTCCTGCGGCCTGCCAGGTTGCGTGCTCGGATAAGGGTCTGGTATGGATTTTTGGGGGGACCCCACGCCGTTTTTTGGGGTTTTTTTGGCGCGGGGTTCCCCTTAAAATCCATACCAGACCTGAAGGGTCTGGTATGGAATTTAGGGGGAACCCCACGTCATTTTTTTTTTTTAATTTTGGCCGGGGTTCCCCTTAATATCCATACCAGACCTGAAGGGCCTGGTATGGAATTTAGGGGGACTCCCACGTCATTTTTTTTTTTTAATTTTGGTTTGGGGTTTCCCTGTGGGGAATTCCCATGCCGTTTTTATCAATGAACTTCTATGTGTATTGTCGGCAATGCAATAGCTGGGTAGTTTTAAATGGGTTTTTTCCTTCCAAATGTCATTTTGCTATCAGACTGTTCTAAACACGGGAAACATGAGCCCCTTTACAGGCATACTATAGACACCCCCAGGTACGAAATTTAAAGGGATATTACACTTTTATTGTTTGACTTTAAGCATTATTAAAATCACTGCTCCTGAAAAAACGGCCGTTTTTAAAAATTTTTTTTGCATTGATCCATGTCCCCTGGGGCAGGACCTGGGTCCCCAAACACTTTTTATGACAATAACTTGCATATAAGCCTTTAAAATTAGCACTTTTGATTATTCATGTTCGTGTCCCATACACTTTAACGGTGTTCGCGTGTTCGAGTGGACTTTTTTCCTGTTCGCATGTTCTGGTGCGAACCGAACAGGGGGGTGTTCGGCTCATCCCTAGTGTATGGTGATTGGCGTCCGGACCTTCTGTTGGTTTATTGTTTTTGTGTATGTTTTTGTGTGTCTTTGTGTCTAATGACTTTTTTCTTCACCCCCTTTTGTGGTGTGGAATTTTTTGATTTTGCACCGGTGAAGGTGTCACAAAATTGCTCTTGACACTGTGCATGTTTTTAGCTTTCTACCTTAGAATTTAATACATTTTTGTACTTTTTATCAGCCTTGATCATTACCCATTGTTGTGATAGTAGCTGCTTTCCACCCAGGTAGCCTTACCTGGGCTCTTTTCTTGTATCCTTGCAATCATGTCACTCATATTATCGTTCACAAACGTAAAAGTATTTCCTCTTTTCACTGCTTGTATACACAGGAGATGATTGAAAATATATACTTTGTACCACAAGCTTCTGTCTTTCCTTGTCATGCCTTAAGTCTATTTGGTCTCAACTTATATTTGCTCATACATTTGGTTGGCTGCACATATAAATTGCAAATATAATTTTATGGCTATATTAACTTTGATTTGTGAAGATGAATCATCAGATATTGTTTCTGTGGTCTAGTTGCTATGGAATTTTTAAACAAAACATTCTATACCCTGTTTATTCCTATGTCATTTCAACTAGAAGGAAATAATATTGAAAACAGACCTTTACTGAATAATGAACAGATTCATTAAATATAACTATTTTATAGACACATCAGTCTAAATACACATTCCAGTAAGAGTTGCAGAAGTTTAATTTTTAAGAAATTGTAAAAGACAGAGTACATATAACTCTGTAACGCCAAATGCATATCAGGGACCATTGCAAATAATCTATCTGCAATACTTTCTGCTTGGCAGCTTAGCCATTTTTCATTTAAAAAATTAAAATGACTGGTTTGTGCAGTAAAGTAATCTCTTTCAATTAAGTTGTAAAAATCAAAATGCTTCCTCACATTTTAAAATAAAGACGTATGTGAAATAAAAGGGGAGTTAATTGATGATTTGAATTTAACTCAACATGCTTTCTATCCAGGACAGATTAAGGGATGAAGAGAAATGAAGGAAGAAATCAAGCTTTTATGAGCATGCATCTTCATTTAATTGAACAAGATTTCATATTCCAGAAAAAAGGACGCTAACATTTATGAGAAATTATATTTAGTTTATCTTTATATTTGGCATTCTTGAGAGGTTTAAAAAAAAATAGCAGTGATGCATAATGAGATTTAAATTGCTCAGCAAAGGCATAACTTACATGGAAGCCTGTGGCACACCTTTTAAAATGAAACAAGCAGCAGAAAAAGAACTTAAAAAGGGTATGATCAAAGGCATTAAGTTATAATCCTTCTGGACATCTAAGGTTCTATATTAAATGTGACTACTGCTGTAACTTAACATTTCAAAAACTTGCTAGTTTTCATAGGTCAAACATCATTTTTGTGTACTTCCTACAATGTCACAATGCCCATGAATGGCAATTTAGGTTCAGGCATAACTGTGGTAACTAGTTTTTGCTTTGGGGACTGTTTTTACTAATAAAATAATACTGTTTTTGGTCATAAAGATTTAACATTTACAGTAATCTGTCAATGTATATTTACATTTTTTGCACTCTCATACAAATCACAGGTGATTTTCAAGTCATTTTAAAGTCGGGGCTAATACTTGGAATTGATATAGTTAGGTATAAGTTTAATCAGCCAATGAGTGATGTGCCAAGCACTAACACCCCTGGTTAATCATCTTTAACTGTGTTTTTTACATTTTTTAGAAGGGAAAATATGTATTGGTAGACAGAATTTCACCCTCTGAAATGCAAGAAATATACAGTGGGGACAGAAAGTATTCAGACCCCCTTAATTTTTTCACTCTTTGCTATATTGCAGCCATTTGCTAAAATCATTTAAGTTCATTTTTTTCTCATTAATGTACACATAGCACCCCATATTGACAGAAAAACACAGAATTGTTGACATTTTTTGCAGATTTATTAAAAAAGAAAAACTGAAATATCACATCACAAGTTTTGCCCAGTCTACAGTAAGACATAGCATTTCACATATCTACAGCTACCATGATCAAGTAAAATTAGAGTTTGATAGTCTGCTGGCAAAAGGGCTGGATGGTGCACTTGAACCCGCCATCTATAGCTGAACGTCGGAACCTAAATGCCCAGTTGGCACAAGGCCTTAAATGTCAGTGCTGACATTCTCATGTGATACTATTTATGCCTAAAATAATAATAATTGGACATACACTGATAATCAGTAGTTCACACTAGCTTGCATAGTAAAACGTACTATTTTTATTATGCAGGCTAGTGTCAGTGTTGGATCTGGTAAGAATCAGTGCAATGCAAATTTCAATGCATTGCACAATTTGAGTTGAGCTGTCCACTGCTCAGCTATTCACAGGAAGCTTTGTATTTTTATGAATGAATATAAGGCTTCCTCTGATTGACTGAGGTAGAGATTGTGATGTCATCCACCAATTTCTTCACCTTAGCTAATCAGTAATAAAACCTGTATAAGCTTTGCAGTGCTCAGCCTGACTTGATTTTGTTCCTGCAACAGGACAAAAAGTCACCATACCACTTCTGGAACACTGCACTGTGTACTCTATGTAGCTGATGCAGTATACAGTTTATTAAGAGCTGACAGCAGGCACATATATTAGCAAAGTAAACAGTTTGTTTGGACCAGATTGGTCCAAAAAACTATTTAAAGAACCTGGATTTAGACTTTAAGGAATAGCATCAAGCAGAGAGCTATTAAAGACTCAGTCTGCTCTCCAAGATGTCTTTTAAGGTTGCTTCAAGCCCATTTGAATTCCTCATGGAAGGCAGATAACAGAATACCTTCCCACATAAGGGATATTTGGATTTTCCTAGCCCAACAGAGAGATAATATTTTCCAGCCTCCAGCAACCCAAAGCTACCAAAGCTCAAGTCTCCCAGTTAGACTGGCTCTTTTAGTTGCCAGTGCAGACCTACGGTCTACACACAGACTAATACATCTTTAATTCAAACTTATGTTCAGATGGAGGCTGCCTCTCGGCAATATCCGTCTCTTATCCCTATCAGCCACCAGTCTGCATCTGGTGCCTGTTCGACCCATTTCCAATGGGTTTTTGTAACATATCAAAAATGCACCATGTTTTTCATGTATTACAATGGCCCTAGTTCACATCAGTGTGGTCAGTCAACAAAAGTAGTACCTGCTGCATTTTTTGTCAGTAACACATCTGGAACATGGTAAAATGCATGTAAAACACTGGAATGCATGTAAATGCACCAGAACACACCTGAATGCACATTGTCCTGAATAAGGATAACATTTTTTCAAGTGTCAAGATAAAATAGAACAGAGAAAAAATGCATTGGAAATGCATTGATACTAATTAGAAACGCATCAAAAAAGTATGTAAATGTATATGCAAAAATCAATTTGCAATGCAGAAATTGTGGTGTGAACCAGCCCTTAGGCAGGACAGGCCTAAACACACACCCAGTGCTTTCTCACTCATGCTGCCTTAAGCTGGTAATAGATGAATACAATTTCAAAGAAAAATTCTTAGGAAAATTTGTACGAAAATTCTCAGAACATTCCAATGTTGTTTGAAATATTTAGTTTGCTTTTAACATTTAATTTTGGAATAAATACACTTTACTGAATGAAAACCACATATGCTGTTAGAAATGTGTTCATTCGAGAACATTTTTCCATCCTGCTCCTGCAGTTGAACATGAATGTTGATTTGACCCCACTAATGTTTGAAAAAGCGAACAAACTTTCATAGAACATTTTTTTCCCAAGAATTTTCATTTGAAATCCCACTAATCTTTGCCCAGCTTTAGCAGAAACAGTCCCCACAGGAGCCCTGACTACCTGAAGACTCTTATAATTCAATATACAGTGCATATTCCTTTAACCACTTGCTGCCCGCCTGCCGTCATATGACGGCAGAACAGTGCAGCTGTTGTTCTGGGCCGCCATCATATGATGGCGCAGCCTTCCAGGCAGCCCAGGGTCCCGGTGCGCGTGCCCGGCGGCCGCGATGTCTGCCGGGCACCCGCGATTGCCCAGTAACTGAGCAGGACCGTGGATCTGTGTGTGTAAACACACAGATCTACGTCCTGTCAGATGGGAGGAGACCGATGGTGTGTTCCTTGTACATAGGAACACCGATCGGTCTCCTCCCCTTGTGAATCCCCTCCCCCCACAATTAGAATCACTCCCTAGCAACACATTAACCCCTACAGCGCCCCCTCCTGGTTAACCCCTTCATTGCCAGCCACATTTATACAGTAATCAATGCATTTTTATAGCACGGATCGCTGTATAAATGTGAATGGTCCCAAAAATGTGTCAAAATTGTCCGATGTGTCCGCCGCAATATCGCAGTCATGATAAAAACTGCAGATCGCCTCCATTACTAGTAAAAAAAAAAATAATAATAAAAATGCTATAAATCTATCCCCTTATTTTGTAGATGCTATAACTTTTGCGCAAACCAATAAATATATGCTTATTGCGATATTTTTTACCAAAAATATGTAGAAGAATACGTATCGGCCTAAACTGAGGAAAAAATGTGTTTAAAAAAAAAAATTTGGATACTTATTATAGCAAAAAGTAAAAAATACTGTGTTTTTTTCAAACTTGTCACTCTTGTTTTGTTTATAGCACAAGAAATAAAAAATGCAGGGGTGATCAAATACCACCAAAAGAAAGCTCTATTAGTGGGGAAAAAATGATAAAAATTTCATTTGGGTACAGTGTAGTATGACCGCGCAATTGTTATTCAAAGTGCGACAGCGCTGAAAGCTGAAAATTGGCTTGGGCAGGAAGGGGGTGAAAATGCTCTGTATGGAAGTAGTTAATAACTTAAAGTGGAACTTTACCTTAAAAGGGAAGTTCTGCTTTATGCCGTATACTAATTTTGCCATTTTTTTTGGGGGGGGGGGGGGAGTTCTCCCTCCCTCTTCCCTGCCCCTAACCTGTGGCTATGGGACCATTAACAAAGTGCAGCGTGGCTCAGACATGCACAGTGTGTAGCTAACTATGGAGCCACAATGAAGCACAGCTGGCTGCCCACAGTAAACATGCTGGCACCAGGGACCTGAAGACCGGTGAAGAACCAAGTCTTGTAAGGACAGCACTGGATCCCTGGATAGGTGAATGTGTTTTTTTAAACAGTATTTGTAGATGCTGACTTTTAACTTTTTTCAAACAGAGCAAAGAACCACTTTAACAGAGTTTTATATTTCTTATTTATTAGGATTTTTGATAATTCTATTTGTTTGTGTGTGCTAAGAATGCTATTTGTGTATTTTTGTTGTAAACATTTGTGCAGCTATTAAGGGCCAAATAAATGTAAGTATTAATATTAGATTTTCTTCTTTCAAAAAATAGCTTAGGGTCTTTCAAGCCTGGTATATATATTTTACCACATGTGAAAAAATGGCTTGACCATCTGTCTGCAAAATGGGAGACAACCCAAAGCAGACAAATGGTTATTTAAAGGATTTGCAACCACCATGGGGTGCCTAGCCAGTACTGTTGCATTAACAATGTTGTAGTTCTATCAGCCATTATTTATAACTGTTATGCCAGCTGTTAACAACTGATCTCATTTAATCCTAAAAAAACAATCACCTCTCCTCATCACTTTTCCAACATAATCTTGCTTAAAATAAATTCAAAATGAATCACTGTGCTAAAAATAATAAAGCAGCTGACATAAATTGTATGGTGACAATAAAAAGCATAAAGGTTATATATATTTGCAGCGCTAGAAATTTATAAAATTAGAGTCCATAGTGTTAAAGCAGAGTCTTTGTTCAGGGGAAATACTGAAACCACCCACGGTGCAGACAGAGATACAATATGGTGAATATGAGATTATACTCCACCGAACAACACAAAGAAAATGGACCACTGAATTACAGGTGGTCAAACAAGCATGATATATCCACAGCACCACGGAACCACTTCAATTGGATCATAGAAGGCTAGATCTTGTAGTCCCACTCAATGGTAATTCATAGGTACATGCATAGGATACAAGAAAGCAACTCCTCATGGTGTAGTATTTAAAACCAAGGTAAATTTATTTCTTATAAAAAGCCAGGGTACTCAAATTTTGAGAAATAAAAACAGGTGCAAACTTGGCACCCATCGCCACTCCTCGACCTGGCAGATAGTAGGTGCCATTGAACAAAAATAGTTGTGGCTCATAGCAAAGTCAAGGATATGGAGAAGAAAACGTTGCTGTAACTCACGGATGCCCGATTCTCTACTCAAAAAGCACTTCACAGCTTCTCTACAATGACAGTGGGAAATAATGGTGTACAGAGAGGCCACATCAGCAGTGGTCAAAATATACCCTTCTTTCCAAGTGATTTGCTTCAAAATATTAATGACCTGTGTACTGTTCTTAAGATGGGAAGGAGTTTTAGAGACAAGAGGCTGCAAGAAATTGTACCTCCCAATCCTAGAGGTGACGGAATCAATTCCACTAGTTATAGGGTGGGCAGGTGGATTTACAGGGTTTTTGTGAACTTTTAAGAGATAGTAGATCACCAGAATGCGAGGTGCAACCGGGATCAAGTAAAACGTATCGTTTTTGTTCAGAATACCTTTGTTAAAACCTTCATATACTATCACCTGGAGCTCCTTCTTGTATTTCTGAGTCCGATTGCTTCTGAGAGAAAGATATGTATCCTTATCAGATATAATTCTATTCATCTCCTCTACATAGGCAATACTATCAAGAATGACAATACCGCCTCCCTTGTCAGCCGGGCGTACGGTAATGTCATTCCTCTGTTTAAGAGAGTCCAAACCCCTTTTAAAGACTGCATCCATTCTCTTTTTCTTTATCGTCAATTTGTCAAGATCTTTAAATATTAGGTCCTAAAAAACCCAAATGAAGGACCTGAATGGCTCGGAGGGTTAAAAAATTAAGCATTAGATAAGGTGGTATGTTGAAACTCAGATGGAACCGTAATCCTATTACGAATAGGGTTAGAGGTAATATATCTCTGTACATTAACCACTTACCAACCGGCCCATAGCCGAATGACGGCTGCAGGGCGGTTGGATAACTCTGGGTGGACGTACTATGACGTCCTCCCAGAATTCCCCTCTCGCGCGTCCCCTGGGGCGCGCACCCGAACACATCCGTGACCGCCGGGTCCAGGGGACCCGGCGCATCACGGATCCCGGTAAATGGCCGCTGATCGCGGCCATTTACCATGTGATCGAGCCGTCAAATGACGGCGCGATCACATGTAAACAGACCGGCGTCATCTGATGACGCCGGTTCCTCTCCTCCCCTCCTGTGTACCGATCGGTACACAGTGAGCGGGGAGGGGGATGGATGGATGTCTGCAGCGCTGTGGGCTGTATGTGTAGTGCCCACAGCGCTGCACAGAGACATCCATCCATCCATGCTCAGCCATCCCTCACTACTAATGCTGTGCAATACTCTGCAATACCAGCACAATACTCTGCAATGCTGTGCAATACTCTGCAATACCCCCACAATACTCTGCAATGCTGTGCAATACTCTGCAATACCCCCACAATACTCTGCAATGCTGTGCAATACTCTGCAATACCCCCACAATACTCTGCAATACCCCCACAATACTCTGCAATGCTGTGCAATACTCTGCAATACCCCCACAATACTCTGCAATACCCCCACAATACTCTGCAATACTCTGCAATGCCCCCACAATACTCTGCAATACCCCCACAATACTCTGCAATACCCCCACAATACTCTGCAATACCCCCACAATACTCTGCAATACTCTGCAATGCCCCCACAATAGTCTGCAATGCTGTGCAATACTCTGCAATACCCCCACAATAGTCTGCAATGCTGTGCAATACTCTGCAATACCCCCACAATACTCTGCAATGCTGTGCAATACTCTGCAATGCCCCCACAATACTCTGCAATGCCCCCACAATACTCTGCAATGCCCCCGCCATACTCTGCAATGCCCCCCGCCATACTCTGCAATGCTGTGCAATACTCTGCAATACCCCCACAATACTCTGCAATACCCCCACAATACTCTGCAATACTCTGCAATGCCCCCACAATACTCTGCAATACCCCCACAATACTCTGCAATACCCCCACAATACTCTGCAATACCCCCACAATACTCTGCAATACTCTGCAATGCCCCCACAATAGTCTGCAATGCTGTGCAATACTCTGCAATACCCCCACAATACTCTGCAATGCTGTGCAATACTCTGCAATGCCCCCGCCATACTCTGCAATGCCCCCGCCATACTCTGCAATGCCCCCCGCCATACTCTGCCATGCCCCCCGCCATACTCTGCCATGCCCCCGCCATACTCCGCAATACCCCGCCATACTCCGCCATACCCCGCCATACTCCGCCATACCCCGCCATACTCCGCCATACCCCGCCATACCCCGCCATACTCCGCAATAGCCTGCCATACCCCGCCATACTCCGCCATACTCCGCCATACCCCGCCATACTCCGCAATACCCTGCCATACCCTGCCATACCCCGCAATACCCCGCCATACTCCACAATACCCCGCCATACCCTGCCATGCTGAGCCATGCTCAGCTGTACTCGGCCTCTGTATGTGGCCAGGCTGTGGAAGTCTCACACATGGGGTATCGCCGTACTCAGGAGGAGCAGGAGAATCTATTTTGGGGTGTCATTTTTGGCATGTACATGTTATGTGGTAGAAATACTGTATAAATGGACAACTTTGTGTTAAAAAAAAAAAAAGCGTTTTAACCACTTCCCGCCCGCCGGCCGTCATACAACGTCCTTGACTTTGTGCGGAGATATCTGAATGATGGTTGCAGCTACAGGCATCATTCAGATATCAGCTTTTTCAGCCGGCGATTCCCTACACCATGAGAATGGTCATAGCAGCTGTTCCACTGCTTGATCGTTCTTACGGGAGGCGAGAGGGGACGTCCCCCCTTCCCGCCGCCTTGCGGTGCTTCTACCGACTCACCGCTACGATCGAAGCCAGGATCTTTTTTTTTTTTTTTTAATTTCAGGCTTCCCAGCCTAGAGGTGAGATGTGGGGTCTTATTGACCCCATATCTCACTGTAAAGAGGACCTGTCATGCCATATTCCTATTACAAGGATGTTTATATTCCTTGTAATAGGAATAAAAGTGGTCAAAAAATTTTTTTTTGGGAAAAAAGCATCAAACTAAAATAAATAAAGTAAAATGAACAATAAAAAAAAAAAAAAAAATTTTTTAAAGCGCCCCTGTCCCTGTGTGCTCGCATGCAGAAGCGAACGCATACATAAGTCCCGCCCACATATGAAAACGGTGTTCAAACCACACATGTGAGGTATCGCTGCGATCGGTAGAGCGAGAGCAATAATTTTGGCCCTAGACCTCCTCTGTAACTCAAAACATGTAACCAGTAAAAAATTTTAAAGCGTCGCCTATGGGGATTTTTGAGTAGCAAAGTTTGGCGCCATTCCACAAGCGCGTGCAATTTTGAAGGGTGACATGTTGGGTATCTATTTACTCGGCGTAACTTCATCTTTCACATTATGCAAAAACATTGGGCTAACTTTACTGTTTTGGTTTTTGTAAAGCACAAAACATTTTTTTTTCCAAAAAAAAGCGTTAAAAAAATTGCTGCGCAAATACCGTGCGAGATAAAAAGTTGCAACGACCGCCATTGTATTCTCTAGGGTCTTTGCTAAAAAAACATATATAATGTTTTGGGGTTCTAAGTAATTTTCTAGCTAATAAATGATGATTTTACATGTAGGAGAGAAATGTCAGAATTGGCCTGGGTGCTCCAGAACGCCTGAAGGTGCTCCCCTGCATGTTGGGCCTCTGTATGTGGCCACGCTGTGTAAAAGTCTCACACATGTGGTATCACCATACTCGGGAGTAATAGCAGAATGTGTTTTGGGGTGTAATTTGTGGTATGCATATGCGGTCTGTGAGAAATACCCTGCTAATATGACAATTTTGTGGAAAAAAAAAAAAGTAAAAAAAAAACCTTGATTTTGCAAAGAATTGTGGGAAAAAATGACAACTTCAAAAAACTCACCATGCATCTTTCTAAATACCTTGGAATGTCTTCTTTCCAAAAAGGGGTCATTTGGGGGGTATTTGTACTTTTCTGGCATGTTAGGGTCTCAAGAAATTAGATAGGCCGTCAGTAATTCAGGTGTGATCAATTTTCAGATATGCGCACCATAGCTTTTGGACTCTATAACTTTCAAAAAGACCAAATAATATCCACCGATTTGGGTTATTTTTACCAAAGATATGTAGCGGTATAAATTTTGGCCAAAATATATGAAGAAAAATTACTAATTTGCAAAATATTATAACAGAAATGAAGAAAAATGTATTTTTTTACAGATTTTTCGGTCTTTTTTCTTTTACGGCGCAAAAAATAAAGAACCCAGCAGTGATTAAATACCACCAAAAGAAAGCTCTATTTGTGTGAAAAAAAGGACAAAAATTTCATAAAGATACAGTGTTGCATGACTGAGTAATTGTCATACAAAATGTGAGAGCACCAAAAGCTGAAAATTGGTCTGGTTAGGAAGGGGGTTTAAGTGCCCAGTTGTCAAGTGGTTAAGTTTGCGAACGTACTTATGGATATCCATGTAAGTTTCAAACATATTTAGGGGGCGGGAGGACAAATTTGAGACTGTGATTTAATACCACCTTCTCTTCATGAGAAAGGGTAGCTGTTCTCATACTGAATAGCCCACCTTCTTTTATGACCTTGTCCTCCTCCCCCCCTCTGGTCCTTCGTTTGGCGCTTTGTTTCTTTTTAGACTTGTTCCCTCCATGGGAAATAAATTATCATTACTTAGTTGATGATTGGTGGATTGGGTAGGCATATGGTTGTAATCACTCAAATAATCACCCCCACCATTGTCCCGCTCATATGCATATGGGCCCCCTGGTGAAAAATTACCCTGGTGGCTCTAAGAATTATTATTCCGGCCACGCGGGGGTCCTTGTTGAGGATGTTGTACAATGTACCTGTCGTTACCTCCATAGCATTCATCTTCTCTAAAGAGAGGCGAAAACCTATAATAGGTGTCGACAGGCCCATGGTGCACAGGATGGCCACCTCCTCTGTTACCTCTCCTGGGGTCTCCTCTGACCCGAAAGTTATTTTTAGGTGGTTTCCCATACATAGGTCTAGGGGAGTCCATGTTTGTACCCTGGAACGCGGAAGGCTGAAAGGGCCCAGGAGTTCCCTGTGATGGACCTGGTGCTCCATTAGTCCCAACAGCTACCCCCACATTCCCAGTGGAATTTGTTTTCTCAATACATTGCCATCTGAACACTTTTCCGTATCATGGACATATTTCTTTTTCATTTTAATTTTCTGTTCTGTCTCTTCCTTTTCTAAATGTTTTCTAAGATTATCAGATCTTTTTTTATAGTCCTCTAGATCTTTAAACGGGATTAGGTTGTCCCTAAGTTTAGCAATCTCCTCATCCATATAGGTTAATTTTCTCTTTTTGCGAGTAATTAAAAAACCAAGGAGTGATAGTCCAGCCTTATTGAAATATTGAAACCACTCAAATGTATCAGTATCATCATTATATGGGGCCAATTCCCATCTCAGGCTCCTAGGAACTATTTTAGATGCAATATATCTCTCCAAGAATGCCACGTCCCAATTAACATGCAGTTGTGGTGAGCAAGTTCTTAAGTCGCATAAAGATGCCACTAATGTTATTCTGGGGCTCAACAGATTCACTGAAGACACTCTCAGTGTCAATGACATGGGTGGCTCTAAAATAAAAAATGTCCATGATGACACAACAAAGCAGCAAGTTAAATAAAGGTACCAAAAATCAAGCAATAAATTCAAAATTAATCACTGAGCTAACAATAATAAAACAGCTGACATAAATTGTATCTAATGGTATCTTTAATTGTGACAATAAAAAGCATAAAGGTTATATATATGCAGCGCTAGAAGCATCAAATTATAAAATTAAAGTCCATAGTGTTAAAACAGAGTCTTTGTTCAGGGGAAATACTGAAACCACCCACGGTGCAGACAGAGATACAATAAGGGGTAAATGAGATTATCCTCCACCGAACATCAACACACCGGGCCTCTTACCAAAGAAAATGGACCACTGAATTACAGGTGGTCAAACAAGCATGATATATCCACAGCGCCACGGAACCACTTCAGTTAGATCATAGAAGGCCAGATCTTGTAGTCCCACTCAATGGTAATTCATAGGTACATGCATAGGATACAAGAAAGCAACTCCTCATGGTGTAGTATTTAAAACCAAGGTAAATTTATTTTTATAAAAAGCCAGGGTACTCTCATTTTGAGAAATAAAAATAGGCATATAAAAAGTTGCAATTCGTCATGGATAGCAGATGTTTCCAACCACAAAGATGGCCGCAGTCGGCCCGTTACAGTGTTGTGACATCAGAGCTCCACCCTACGTGGTGTTTCCTCCAATAGGAACGTCATCTGGGTCATGGTTAGAGCTCTTCATATCCTCTTTATATAGGAGGGAGGGCGGGATCAGTACGCCCCTTCCCCCTGCACTCCAAGCCTCTCATCCACAGGAAGCGGAACCTCGTCATAACCGGATGTTTACACCACAGTTTAGACTTACATGGCTAAAACACACCCATGGCGGCCATGTTTTGGGAGACCAGATAGGAAATATATAAAATATACTAATCTGGTTTCTGAAGGGAGGGTAGGAGAAAAAGAACCGGGCCAAGCTGGAAACAAAAGTAACAAATACAAATGGAAGTAATCAAAACATCTACAAATTGAAAATGAGTTGCTGAAATCAGCAAACAGCTTATCAAAGGCTGGCTATGAGATAAAAGCAATGCTGCCATCTAGTGGTTGGAAACAGATAGTACAGAAAATGCAAATGTACAAAAAAAATTGCTCAAAATGTACACTTATGAACCACTTGCTTACTGGGCACTTAAACTCCCCTGCCCAGACCAATTTTCAGCTTTCATTTCTGTCACTCTTTGAATAAATTGCGCGATCATGCAACACTGTACCCAAATTCAATTTTTATAATTTTTTTCACACAAATAGAGCTTCCTTTTGGTGGTATTTAATCACCACCGAGGTTTTTATTTTTTGTTAAACAAACAAAAAAAGACGGTAAATTTTGAAAAACAAAATGTTTCATAGTTTGTTATAAAATTTTGCAAACAGGTAATTTTTCTCCTTCATTGATATGCGCTGATGAGGCGGCACTGATGGGCACTGATAGGCTGCACTGGTGGGCACTGATAGGCTGCACTGATGGGCACTGACAGGCACAGATAAAGCGGCACTGATAGGCACAGATAAGGTGGCACTGATGGGGACAGATAAGGCGGAACTGATGGGCACAGATAAGGTGGCACTGATGGCCACTGATAAGATGGCACTGATGGGCAAGGGAGGGTGTCTATTGACACCCTCCTGGCAAAGTAGGTCTGTGCTGTAGCCGTCATTCTGAAGTGGTTAAATCTGCATTACTACAGGAGTCGAGAAAGTTCACATGGCATGAAATTTTACACAACCAATTTAATAAAATGAGGTTTACTTTGAGTAACATGTGCAGGAGATTAAAAAAGAAAAAAGTTTTCCTTGCAAAGGATGATTGAAGTAAACATTTGATACTGTCTACCTATTTAGAAAATCACCTATTAGTGTCATCATGCTTTATTTCCCCTGTTGTCTGTTAGCTCCTTAAAGTGCTTGCAAAGGCATTCTGTGCATAAGATAAAAAGCCTTCTTTGTGCAGCAGCCCCCCTCAGCCCTCCTAATACTTACCTAAGCAATGTCCATGAAAGCCTCGGCCGTCTGGGACTCTCCCTCCTGATTGGCTGAGATACAGCAGCAGCGCCACTGGCTCCAGTTGCTGTCAATCAAACTCAGATAGCCAATCAGAAGAGAGGGGGCGGGGCCAAATCACAGCTCCATGTCTAAATGGATACATGGAGCTGCAGCCCAGCTCGGGTGCCCCCATAGCAAGCTGCTTGCTGTAGGGGCACTCAACAGGAGGAAGGGGCCAGGAGCTTCAGCCAGGGACCCGAGAAGAGGAGGATTCCGGCTGCTCTGTGTAAAACCATCTGCACAGAGCAGGTAAGTATAACATGTTTGTTATTTTAATAGAAAAAAAACGAGACTTTACAATCACTTTATTGCTTGGTCATTCCATTGCAGTGCATTAACATAGGCACGTTAGCATGTGTTAAAGTGAGAGTAAACTCCCATGAATGATTTTTACCTATAGGTAATAGGGATGAGCCGAACACTCCCCTGTTCGGTTCGCACCAGAACTTGCGAACAGGCAAAAAATTAGTTCGAACACGCGAACACCGTTAAAGTCTATAGGACACGAACATGAATGATCAAAAGTGCTAACTTTAAAGGCTTATATGCAAGTTATTGTCATAAAAAGTGTTTGGGGACCCGGGTCCTGCCCCAGGGGACATGGATCAATGCAAAAAAAAGTTTTAAAAACTGCCATTTTTTCGGGAGCAGTGATTTTAATAATGCTTAAAGTAAAACAATAAAAGTGTAATATCCCTTTAAATTTCGTACCTGGGGGGTGTCTATAGTATGCCTGTAAAGGGGCGCATGTTTCTCGTTTTTAGAACAGTCTGACAGCAAAATGCCTTTTCAAAGGAAAAAAAGTCATTTAAAACTACTCGCGGCTATTAATGAATTGCCGGTCTGACAATACACATAAAAGTTCATTGACAAAAACGGCATGGGAATTCCCCACAGGGTAACCCCGAACCAAAATTTAAAAAAAAAATGACGTGGGGGGTCCCCCTAAATTCCTTGTCAAAAGAAGTTTATTGAGTATACAATATTATAAAGATACATAAATTAAGTTTACAAGGATCTATAAAGTAAGCTCATTGTTTTACAGTAGGGTTTATATAGGTAAATATCATGAAATTTCAAATATTAAACATTGGGTTCACGTAAACCTAAATTAAAGATATATATAATTTCCTTAGTTGCTTTTGTAGGTATTTAAATGATTTATACCTACTATACATATTGTTTACAGGTAGAGTGTATATAGGTCAAATAAATTCTGATAATGAGCTTTAATCGTAAGGTGGAGAAAAGGAAAGAGAAAGAAGAAAAAGGGTAGAAAGGTAGAGGTATGGTCCACAAGGTTGTCCCGCTTGTCACCCCCTAAATTCCATACCAGGCCCTTCAGGTCTGGTATGGTTATAAAGGGGAACCCCAGCCAACATTTTTTTTTCAAAATGGCGTGGGGTCCCCCTCAAAATCTATACTAGACCCTTCAGGTCTGGTATGGATTTTAAGGGGAACCCTGCGCCAAAATTTTTTAAAAAATGGCGTGGGATCCCCCTAAAAATCCATACCAGACCCTTATCCGAGCACGCAACCTGGCAGGCCGCAGGAAAAGAGGGGGGACGAGAGAGTGCCCCCCCCTCCTGAACAGTACCAGGCCACATGCCCTCAACTTTGGGAGGGTGCTTTGGGGTAGCCCCCCAAAACACCTTGTCCCCATGTTGATGAGGACAAGGGCCTCATCCCCACAACCCTGGCTGGTGGCTGTGGGGGTCTGCGGGTGGGGGCTTATCCGAATCTGGAAGCCCCCTTTAACAAGGGGACCCCCAGATCCCGGCCCTCCCCCGTGTGAAATGGTAAGGGGGTACAAAAGTTCCCCTACCATTTCACTAAAAAAGTGTCAAAAATGTTAAAAATGACAAGAGACAGTTTTTGACAATTCCTTTATTTAAATGCTTCTTCTTTCTTCTATCTTCTTTCGTCTTTCTTCTTTCTTCTATCTTCCTTCGGTTTCTTCCTCCATCTTCTTCTTCTTCTGGTTCTTCCTCCGGTGTTCTCGTCCTGCATCTTCCTCTGCGGCGTCGGCGTCTTCTTCCCTTCTTCTCCTTGGGCCGCTCCACATCCATGATGGCATGGAGGGAGGCTCCCGCTCTTCTCTTCATCTTCTTTTCGGGCTGTTCCGCATCCATGATGGCATGGAGGGAGACTCCTGCTGTGTGACGCTTCTCCTCTTCTGATGGTTCTTAAATAACGGGGGGGCACCTGGTGACCCCGCCCCCCTCTGAAGCACGGGGACTTGACGGGACTTCCCTGTGGCATTCCCCATGATGTCAGAGGGGGGTGGGGTCACCCGTTACGTAACCCCGCCCCTTCTGACGTCACAGGAAATGCCACAGGTAAGTCTCCATCAAGTTCCCGTGCATCAGAGGGGCGGGATTACCAGGTGGCTCCGCCCCCCATTATTTAAGAGCCATCAGAAGAGGAGAAGCGTCACACAGTGGGAGCCTCCCTCCATGCCATCATGGATGCAGAGCGGCCCAAAAAGAAGAAGAAGACAAGAAGATGAAGAGAAGAAGATGAAGAGAAGAAGATGAAGAGAGAAGCATCACACAGCGGGAGCCTCCCTCCATGCCATCATGGATGCGGAGTGGCCCGAGGAGAAGAAGGGAAGAAGACGCCGATGCCGTCGCCGACGCCACCGCGGACAAGAACACCGGAGGAAGAACCAGAAGAAGAAGAAGATGGAGGAAGAAACCGAAGGAAGATAGAAGAAAGAAGAAGCATTTAAATAAAGGAATTGTCAAAAACTGTCTCTTGTCATTTTTAACATTTTTGACACTTTTTTAGTGAAATGGTACCCCCTTTACATTTCACACGGGGGGAGGGCCGGGATCTGGGGGTCCCCTTGTTAAAGGGGGCTTCCAGATTCCGATAAGCCCCCCGCCCGCAGATCCCCACAACCACCGGCCAAGGGTTGTGAGGATGAGGCCCTTGTCCCCATCAACATGGGGACAAGGTGTTTTGTGGGGCTACCCCAAAGCACCCTCCCAATGTTGAGGGCATGTGGCCTGGTACGGTTCAGGAGGGGGGCGCTCTCTCGTCCCCCCTCTTTTCCTGCGGCCTGCCAGGTTGCGTGCTCGGATAAGGGTCTGGTATGGATTGGGGGACTCCACGCCTTTTTTTTAAATTTTGGCGCAGGGTTCCCCTTAAAATCCATACCAGACCTGAAGGGTCTGGTATAGATTTTGAGGGGGACACCACGCCATTTTTTTTTTTATTTTGGCCGGGGTTCCCCTTAATATTCATACCAGACCTGAAGGGCCTGGTATGGAATTTAGGGGGACCCCCCACGTAATTTTTTTTTTTTAAATTTTGGTTCGGGGTTCCCCTGTGGGGAATTCCCATGCCGTTTTTATCAATTAACTTTTATGTGTATTGTTGGACCGGCAATTCATTAATAGCCGCGAGTAGTTTAAATTACTTTTTTTCCTTTGAAATGTAATTTTGCTGTCAGACTGTTCTAAACACGGGAAACATGCGCCCCTTTACAGGCATACTATAGACACCCCCCAGGTATGAAATTTAAAGGGATATTTTATTGTTTCACTTTAAGCATTATTAAAATCACTGCTCCCTAAAAAACGGATGTTTTAAAAACTTTTTTTGCATTGATCCATGTCCCCTGGGGCAGGACCCAGGTCCCCAAACACTTTTTATGACAATACCATGAATATAAGCCTTTAAAATTAGCACTTTTGATTTCTCCCATAGAATTTTAAAGGGTGTTCCTCGGCATTCGTATTTGCCGTGAACACCCCAAATTGTTCGCTGTTCGGCCAACTTGCGAACATCTGATGTTTGAGTCGAACATGAGTTCAACTCAAACTCGAAGCTCATCCCTAATAGGTAAGCCTATAGTAAGGCTTTCTTATAGGTACTGTAAATATCTCCTCAATGTGCACAGTTTAGGAGATATTTACTTGTGAAGCCTCAGGTGACGTCACCAGTGCATGCACTCTGAAGGAATGACATATCGTGCCCTTCCTTCAGAGCCCTGTGCTGTGAACAGCAGATCCTGTGTGCATGCGTAGGTGTGATGTCATTCCGGGTCATCCAATCAAGGATCGGAGCCCACCAACCCAGTAGGAAGACCAGGGGAAGATGGAAGCCCTATCAGCATGCCGCTGGAGGGCTTAGTTTTAAGGTAGGTTTCACAAAATGTGCTAGTATGCAGTGCATACTAGCACATTATAACTTTGCCTTGCAGGTTTAATAAAAGAAATGTAAAAAGCTGGCGGTTTACCACCACTTTAAGGCACCCTTTTCATTTAAATAGGTTGCCAAAGTACTACATTGGACTGACAATTAGACTTGCACCAATTTTTCCAATGCAGCAAACCACAGCCAAAAATTAATTGTACCACAACACATTGTAGGCTATGAGTCAACATATGTTGCAGTACCACAATGCATGATTTTGAAGCCATGTTCTTTATACTTAAAGCATTACACAACTTTGTAGAATGTAACTGAGGATCCTATCACTTCATAAACCAATAATAATGAGAAAAAATGCTTATCTGCTAGTCTATTATAAGTTAACCTTGATTCAGATTTTTAAGGGTTCCAGTCTAGTCCATACAAAAAATCTTTCTTCAATCCAAATACAATTTTTGAAAAGAAACTATTATTTACATTATTTATCAATGCATTGCTGGAAAATGTTTCTCCAAGTTCTGCCTAAATTGTATTGTATTGGAAGCATTTAAATTACCAAGCATTTTAAAATATGTATTAAGAATTAAAAAAATAGATGCACAATTTGTAACATGCCAAAGTGCTTCAGTGGTAGCAGTGCAGGAAACATGATGCTAAAGAGAACTAGCCAGTTCCTCGTGGTTTCAAATACATTTCTGCATTTATAGACTTTTTAAATTGATTTATTCATATGTCTTAAGAGCTTTTATCTAATTGTGTTTGTGCCCCTGTTTTAACAAATAGAAGTTTATATTGGTCTGTTATAAGGGACTTTAAACTTAACCCCACACACTTGAAGAGGAGCCAGGCCATCTGGCTTTGAATGAGGTTAATAAACGACAGCAGCTTTGAAAAATCAACAGCAGTCACACATTTATTTCGGCTTTGAAATATTTAGTTGTTTAGAAGGATAAAAGCTTTGAACAACAGAATCACAGCAGTTTTGAATTCATTCCCAGTGCTAAGAGAAAATATTGCAGACAAAATGCACAGAATTTACATTTCCTTCTCAAAATAGTCTGATCTCTTAAGCCTCGTACACACGATTGGATTTTCCAACGGGAATTGTGTGATGACAGGCTGTTGGCGGAAAATCCGACCGTTTGAATGCTCCAGTGGACAAATGTTGGATGGCAAGCTTTAAAATTTTTCGCTGACAAATGTCTGTTGTCGGATTTTCCGAGCATGTTTACACAAGTCCATCGGACAAAAGTCCAAAGTACAAACACGCATGCTCAGAAGCAAGGACGAGCCAGAAGCAGACGGTCTTTTAAACTAGCGTTCGTAATGGAGAATTAACATTCGTGATGCGGCAAATTATGAAATCTCGAAATGCAGCGCACATTCTCTTTTTCTTTAATGGGATAATAATGAAGCTGCTTTGCTGGTGATACTGATGGAGTTATTGCAAACAAATTTTCAAAGGCTTTTTTTTCTAGTGATATCAAGAATATTATTATGCTTGTTATTTTTTTTTTTTGGTGCAAGTTACCACAACACTATTATCACGTAGTTTTTAAGATCAAAGATACAACTATGTTGGTTTTCCCTGTTAATTTTACATTGTATTTTTTTAAAATGTGACTGCCTACTCCCAAACTGTCATTTGAAGTAAAACACATAGCCAAGTATTATTCTCCTCATTTTTTTTATTGCGCATTAAAAAAGAAAACAAATAAAATTAGACATGCTATCTGCCAATAGAACTTAACTAAAAAGTGCATTCTATGCATCCAAAAATATAGAAAATATACCAAATCAAATCATTAGTCAACCAAAAAATTAAATAAAAGCCTCATGCATGTGTCCTGCTTCTTAATATAGGGGGGCACCAATGCCAAGAGTTGGTGAAAGCAGGGGTCCGTCATCCAGAGATAATTCTGAAAATCTTCTGGATTATTCTCCTGGAGCTCCCGCAGCAAAGGCATATGACATAATTGGTCACGATTAATAAAGCAACCAATTTTTTGTCCAAGAAATCCTCCTCCTCCTGTTCCTGGACTGGACTTGGGTCAAAGCAATAACCCCAAGGACAATAATAAATAACACGTTATCTCCTCCGATTCCGCAACATGGCTTGTTGATGAACGGCCATTCAGAAAAGAACTGAAAAGCGCAAACTGAAAAGCACGAAATGAAAAGTGCGAAATGAAAAGCATGACTCAACACTCAACAAACTTCTACTAACATGAAATTAGCAGAAGGAGCCCAAAGGGTGGTGCTAAAGAGCTGAAAAAAACACGTAGTATGTCACTACATTCGTGTTTGTCGGACAAAAATTGTGTGCCGTTTGTATGCAGACAAGTTTGGGGCCAATGCCCTTCTGACAAAAGTCAGAGATTTTGTCTGCGGAAAATCCTTAGTTTTTAGTGCGATTTGGACAGTGGCACACATTACTTAATACTGTGTACACACTTCATTATGCTAAAATGTTTTTCATGGCTGGAAGTGTATCTTTCATGCTATGAGAATTCCTTTTCCTCATGGAAAAAACATGGGACCCATTATGTACCTCTGATTCAGCTGAAACCTACATCACATGGATTTATCGAACGCTCAAACCTTCTCTAATTTAGAAAAATAAAGTCTAATTTTCATATAACTTCTTGAAACTTTTATTCCTGTTGCCATGTTCACATTTGTAGTTTGACAGTGGGCAAATAGTAGGCTCCATAAATTGCATGCATATGCTTTTTTATGATTAAATTTAATGTACTGCTTGCCACTGAATCCAGAAATGTACAGTATGACAATCTATCGATGAACATCAACTTAATAGGATGTGCAACTCTGCCTGATTTTACAGCCTTATGGCAATCAAACACTATTCCTCATCTATACCAGCTTTTTTAACAGTACTTAAAGTGGAGGTTCGCCCAAAAGGGGAAGCTCCACTTGTCTGCCTCCTCCCTGCCTCCGCTGCCACATTTGGCATTTTTTGGGGGAGGAGGAGGGGGGAGCGGGTACCTGGTTATGACAGGTACCCGCTTCCAATTCCAGCTCAGTTTGCAATGGCGAACTGAGCCAGAAGTCCTCCCTCCCAAGCAGCCAGACCATTCACAAAGTGCACAGTGCTTCACACATGCGCAGTAGGAGCCTGTTCCCCTTAGTCAAGATGGTGGCACCAGCACCCAATAGCTGATTGAAAAATTGGCTCGGGTGAGGACACCGCTGGATTACTGAACAGGTAAGTGCCCTAGTAATAAAAGTCAGCAGCTACAGTATTTTTAGTTCAGTATTATTCCAAATTATTCCAAAAAGAAACTACCAACTATTTTTTATCTGCCTACATTCCATCAGAGCAGCCCACTGAATCCTGAGTTATGTACCAGAGAATTCTCTCCTTCATATAATTCTTGCATATTTTTATATTACTTGTTGCACACCCTCATTATATAGAATGCATTATATTAATTTGGAAAACATTGTCAGCTCATTGACCCATCACATGGGAAAAAGCTGTGCCCCTGAATCCTTACAAAAAATTCTGTCTCTGTTGTATGCAGATTGTTATATTCACCTTTATGTGATACTTCTGTAAATCTTCACCTAAGACTCCAAACACAATTACTATCTTCTATCTATATGTAGCACCCTCAGTGTACAGCGTAAAAACATTTAGTTGAGCTCTTCTGTAGGCAGAAGAGCTGGGGTTAATTTGTTTGTGTTAGCTGGGCAGAGCTCCAAGGGCTGGGCCTCTTTTACCCCTGGCTTCCAGAATGTGCTGGATAGTTCTGGAATTTAGAGGGTGAAGGAACAAAGATTAAGCCTGGATATTTATGGAGTCTCCTCCAATCCCTTGGTAGGTAAGGCCCAGTAGGTGGGGAGACAGGCCATACATGTTCTGGAGCCTGACCAGAGTCCAGGGTCCCATTGCCTGGAGGGAATCCCCATGCTGGGGGGGTTCTGCCCCTGGGCAGAAGGAAGAAGCTGGTAAGAGAGAGAGAAAGATGAAGACTCATATCCCTACCCAGCCTCAGCTAGGCTTAGCTGGAGCACCCTGACAGTCAGGAGCTGGGCCTGTTTAGCAGGAAACCTGTGCAGCAGTAATCTGGACTTCAGAATTAACTCAAGAGGGACTGACTGAGTAACCTTCGTTCTACCCACCCCAAGCTTGGACAGACAGACATACCAGACCCTTATCTGAGCATGCAGCCCGGCTGGTCTGGAAAGGAGGGGGATGAGTGAGTGGCCCCCTCCCTCCTGAACCATACCAGGCCACATGCCCTCAACATGGGAGGGTGCTTCCCCCCAAAGCACCTTGTTCCCATGTTGATGGGGACAAGGGCCTCTTCCCCACAATCCTGGCTGGTGGTTGTGGAGGTCTGTGAGCGGGGGCTTATCAGATTCTGGAAGCCCCCTTTGACAAGGGGGCCCTCAGATCCTGCCTCCCATGTGAATGAGTACCCCTACTCATTCCCCAAAAAAGTGTAAAAAGTAAATAGATACACAAGTTTTTGACAAGTCCTTTAAAAAAAGTCCCCCGGAGTAGAACCATCGTCAATCACAACACCCACTGTCATGCTGACCCGAAAAAAAGAAAAAAACCTTTGGCCCCGACAAAGGCTCCCACCGTCTGACAGCTCTTAAATAACCAAGGGGGGCACCTGGTGACATCACTGAGTGGCACCATCGCCTTGCTATGTAATAAACCGAGGGCATGCTAGGTTGGTGACGTCATGAAGGATAAGTGCACCCAGGGACATCATCGGGTGACCCTGCCCCTTAGTTATTTAAGAGCTGTCAAACGGCATAGGTGACAGAAGGTGGGAGCCTTCACCGGTACCTGAGTTTTTTTGGGGGGGTCGGCGGTCGCGCTGAGCGCCGTGATTGATGATGGATTTACAATGGGGGACCTTTTTTTAAAAAAAAAATAAAGCACTTACTAAATGACCTACTATCATTTTTTACATTACACTTTTTTTGGAGAATAGATAGTGGTAGTATGTATCCCTTCTCATGCACATGGAGGGGCAGGGATCTGGGGGTTAAAGAGGGCTTCCTGATTCGATAAGCCCCTACCCGAAAACCTCCACAAACACTAGCCAGGGTTGTGGGGAAGAAAAGTCCCAGCTCAAGTTATGTCAGTGTAGAAGCCCATCACAGTTGAAGAGTTTAACATATCTTTTGCCCTAACACTTTGGGGTGTAATTCTAATAAGTATTGCCATGCTGTGTGTTAGAAATATATTTTTAATTGATAACTTTATTCTAAAAAAATATATTTTAATTTTCTTTCAACATTTTCAAAAATGTGTGGAAAAAACATTATAGTCTCACTATGCCTTTCAGAAAATATGTTGGGGTATTTATTTCCAAAATGTGCCCATTTTGTGGCTGTTTCCACTACCCTGGTGCTCCAGTGCCTCCAAAATTGTGATAGGTTGTCAGGAAATTAGATGCGTAATTTATGTCCCTAGAAAGCCATAAGGTGCACCTCAGATTTTGAGCCTCTCTATGTGGCTAGGCTGTAAAAAATTCATATCCATGTGTTATTTCCATACTTGAGAGGAGTAGCAGAATGTGTTTTGAGGGGTAATTATAAGTGTAATTAATCTGCGTATTAGAAATATCTCAATAATTGACAGCTTTGTTTCATTTGCTTTCCACATTTTCCAACAGCTTGTGACAAAAAATAAAATTTCTAAAAGTCTCACTATGCCCCTTAGAAAATACCTTGGGGTGTTTTTTTTCCAAAATGTGGTCATTTTGTGGATGTTTTCACTATTTTGGTGATCCAGGGCCTCCAAAATGTGATAGGTAGACATGAAGCTAAATGCGTAATTTATACCCCTAGAAAGCCTCAAGGTCCTCTTTGGATTTTGAGCCCTCTATATGGCTATGCTGTGAAAAAGTCTCACACATGTGGCATGACCATACTTTGAAGAATTTTGGGAAAATATTACATGTTCAAAAAATAACCATGCCTCTTACTAAACAACTTAGACTGTCTACTGTCTAAAAAGGGGTCATTTTGGGGGTATTTGTATTGACCTCACATTTTAGGGCCTCAAGAATTGAGATCAGTCAGAACATTTATCAAATTTCAAATTTATATGCCATTGTTTGTAGACTCTCAATCATCATTTAGACTAAATAATTTACACCTATTTGTTTTTTTCCTTAAAGAAATATAGCAGAATACATTTTGGCCTAAGTTTATGAACAAATATTCTTTATTAGCAAAATTTTATAACAGAAAATAAGAAAATGTTTTTTTTTCTCAAAATTTTTGATATTCTCTCCTTTGTATAGCAAAAAATAAAAACACAGTAGTGATTAAATACACCAAATTAAACCTCTATCTCTCTAAAAAAAACTGATCTAAATATCATTAGGTGCTGTTTCACTTTTCTGAGTATTTGTCATTCAAAGTATTCAAAGTATGACAGGAAGAGGGTGAAACAGTCCAGACTTGAAGTAGTTCCACCACTGACTTGACTTAAATGGTACACATTATAATATTTTCAGGATACTTTTGCATCAACTGGTCAGACAGATATAAAAGTGAATCTTTATGAAGTGAACGTGCTTCAGTCTCATAATGCAGAGAAACCAGTAAATGTGATGCTGTTTTTAATCTTAACAATGCTTGCTGACTATATTACTGTATATCAAATGAAATTCAAATTATTGATTGCTTTCATGTGTCAAATCAACCACTTGGTAACTATATGATCATTGATTCTGTTTTGCTACCTGGTAGTATCTCTTTTTGTCTTTTGCTTAGTTACATAGTTACATAGTAGGTGAGGTTGAAAAAAGACACAAGTCCATCAAGTCCAACCTACAGTATCTCACAAGAGTGAGTACACTCCTTACATTTTTGTAAATATATATTTTTTATATTTTCATGTGACAACATTGAAGAAATGACACTTTGCTACAATGTAAAGTAGTGAGTGTACAGCTTGTATAACAGTGTAAATTTGCTGTCCCCTCAAAATAACTCAACACACAGCCATTAATGTCTAAACCGCTGGCAACAAAAGTGAGTACACCCCTAAGTGAAAATGTCCAAATTGGGCCCAATTAGCCATTTTCCCTCCCCAATGTCATGTGACTCGTTAGTGTTACAAGGTCTCAGGTGTGAATGAGGAGCAGGTGTGTTAAATTTGGTGTTATCGCATTCACTCTCTCATACTGGTCACTGGAAGTTCAACATGGCACCTCATGGCAAAGAACTCTCTGAGGATCTAAAAAAAAGAATTGATGCTCTACATAAAGATGGCCTAGGCTATAAGAAGATTGCCAAGACCATGAAACTGAGCTGCAGCACGGTGGCCAAGACCATACAGCAGTTTAACAGGACAGGTTCCATTCAGAACAGGCCTCGCCATGGTCACCCAAAGAAGTTGAGCGCATGTGCTCAGCGTCATGTATATCCAGAGGTTGTCTTTGGGAAATAGACGTATGAGTGCTTCCTGCATTGCTGCAGAGGTTAAAGGGGTGGGGGGGTTAGCCTGTCAGTGCTCAGACCATATGCTGCACACTGCATCAAATTGGTCTGCATGGCTTTCGTCCCAGAAGGAAGCCTCTTCTAAAGATGATGCAGAAGAAAGCCTGCAAACAGTTTGCTGAAGACAAGCAGACTAAGGACATGGATTACTGGAACCATGTCCTTCTGATGAGACCGAGATACATTTGGTTCAGATGGTGTCAAACGTGTGGCAGCAACCAGGTGAGGAGTACAAAGACAACTGTGTCTTGCCTACAGTCAAGCATGGTGGTGGGAGTGTCATGGTCTGGTGTTGCATGAGTGCTGCCGGCACTGGGGAGCCACAGTTCATTGAGTGAACCATGAATGCCAACATGTACTGTGACATACTGAAGCAAAGCCTGATCCCCTTCCCTTTGGAGACTGCCGTAGGGCAATATTCCAACTTGATAACGACCCCAAACACACCTCCGAGACGACCACTGCCTTGCTAAAGAAGCTGTGGGTAAAGGTGATGGACTGGCCAAGCATGTCTCCAAACATAAAACCTATTGAGCATCTGTGGGACATCCTCAAGGAGGAGAAGCGCAAGGTCTCTAACATCCACCAGCTCCATGATGTCCTCATGGAGGAGAGGAAGAGGAGTCCAGTAGCAATCTGTGAAGCTCTGGTGAACTCCATGTCCAAGAGATATAAGACAGTGCTTGAAAATAATGGTGGCCACACAAAATATTGACACTTTGGGCCCAATTTGGACATTTTCACTTAGGGGTGTACTCACTTTTGTTGCCAGCGGTTTAAACATTAATGGCTGTGTGTTGAGTTATTTTGAGGGGACAGCAAAATGACACTGTTATACAAGCTGTAAACTCACTACTTTACATTGTAGCAAAGTGTCATTTCTTCAGTGTTGTCACATGAAAAGATAGAATAAAATATTTACAAAAATGTGAGGGGTGTACTTTTTTGAGATACTGTATGTGTGTGATTATATGTCAGTATTACATTGTATATCCCTGTATGTTGTGGTCCTTTAGGTGCTTTTCTAATAGTTTTTTGAAACTATCGATGCTCCCGCTGAGACCACCGACTGTGGAAGGGAATTCCACATCCTTGCTGCTCTTACAGTAAAGAACCCTCTATGTCGTTTAAGGTTAAACCTCTTTTCTTCTAATTTTAATGAGTGGCCACGTGTCTTGTTAAACTCTCTTTAGCAAAAAAGTTTTCTCTCTATTGTGGGGTCACCAGTATGGTATTTGTAAATTGAAATCATATCCCCTCTCAAGTGTCTCTTCTCCAGAGAGAATAAGTTCAGTGCTCGTAACCTTTCTTCATAACTAATATCCTCCAGACCCTTTATTAGCTTTGTTGCCCTTCTTTGTACTCCCTCCATTTCCAGTACATCCTTCGTGAGAACTGATGCCCAGAACTGGACAGCATACTCTAGGTGCGGCCAGACCAGAGTCTTGTAGAGCGGGAGAATTATCGTTTTACCTCTGGAGTTGATCCCCTTTTTAATGCATGCCAATATTTTGTTTGCTTTGTTAGCAGCAGCTTGGCATTGCATGTGTCATGGTTATGCAGTAATGTGTGTCTGTCAGCTTACCTCTCTCCATGTGTTCCTTTAGAGGCCAGCCACTCTCACCTGACTGCATATATAATCTTCCCTCAGCATAGCTCCAACTCACCCTCTAATTAGGAACACTATATTAACCTGTGCATTGCAAGCCAACCTTGCTGACCAACCATTGTGTGTTAGCTTTCATGCATACTTGCTGTGTTTCCTATGTCTGATTCCAGTTACCGACCTTGGCCTGTTCTTGACTATCCCTGTCTGCTTGTGACCCTGACCTTTGGCATGTTATGTTTATCCTTGTCTGCTAGTCGCCCTGACATTTGGCTTATCCCTTTACTATCCTTGTTGTTCCAGCCTGCTGCCTCCTTCCTCTTCTCCTGTAGTCTACCGTGAGCGTGAACTGTGAGACCCTGGGGGCCACAACCTGGAGCCAGACTGCAGCGCAGTCCATCCTCACCACTAGAGGCTCTGGTGAACACCTGCTGGCTCTTAGACTCCGCTCCCTGGGGAATTCATGCTCTAGCTCCCAG
This sequence comes from Aquarana catesbeiana, assembly GCF_042186555.1. Classification (NCBI taxonomy): domain Eukaryota; kingdom Metazoa; phylum Chordata; class Amphibia; order Anura; family Ranidae; genus Aquarana; species Aquarana catesbeiana. Next base: position 404,858,136 of record NC_133326.1, on the reverse strand, counting down.
TAGGATCTGTGTTAGTGATCCAGTAGACCTGCTTCCTGAACCTCCCAGGGTTCAATCTGCAGCATTGTCAGTCCTAGGGTCCACTACCTTAGCGGTGCACTTCTAACTCCCACGGAGTGCATCTGTCACCTGGTCTCAGGTGACCTGACAGCATGCCATTGCTGAGCCTATCATCTACTAGGACCCCCAGGTCCTTTTACATCCTAGATTCCCCCAGAGGTTCTCCCCCAGTGTATAGATTGCATAGTTAGTCAGGTTGAAAAAAAGACCATCTAGTTCAACAAATAAAAGGAAAAAAGTAGGGATGAGCTTCGAGTTAGCGTCAAACTCATGTTCGACTTGAACATCGGCTGTTTGCCAGTTCGCCCAACAGCGAACAATTTGGGGTGTTCGCTGCAAATTCGAAACCGCGGAACACCCTTTAAAAGTCTATGGGAGAAATCAATAGTGCTAATTTTAAAGGCTTATATGCATGGTATTATCATAAAAAGTGTTTGGGGACCTGGGTCCTGCTCCAGAGGACATGGATCAATGCAAAAAAAAGGTTTAAAAATGGCCGTTTTTTCGGGAGCAGTGATTTTAATAATGCTTAAAGTGAAACAATAAAAGTGTAATATTCCTTTAAATTTCGTACCTGGGGGGGTGTCTATAGTATGCCTGTAAAGGGGGCACATGTTTCCCGTGTTTAGAACAGTCTGACAGCAAAATGACATTTCAAAGGAAAAAAAGTCTTTTAAAACTACTCGTGGCTATTAATGAATTGTCGGTCCCACAATACACATAAAAAATCACAGCTCCATGTCTAAATGGATACATGGAGCTGCAGCCCGGCTCGGGTGCCCCCATAGCAAGCTGCTTGCTGTAGAGGCACTCAACAGGAGGGAGGGGCCAGGAGCTTCAGCCAGGGACCCGAGAAGAGGAGGATTCTGGCTGCTCTGTGCAAAACCAGCTGCACAGAGAAGGTAAGTATAACATGTTTGTTATTTTAATAGAAAAAAAATGAGACTTTACAATCACTTTATTGCTTGGTCATTCCATTGCAGTGCATTAACATAGGCACGTTAGCATGTGTTAAAGTGAGAGTAAACTCCCATGGATGATTTTTACCTATAGGGAATAGGGATGAGCCGAACACTCCCCTGTTCGGTTCACACCAGAACTTGCGAACAGGCAAAAAATTAGTTCGAACATGGGAACACCGTTAAAGTCTATAGGACACGAACATGAATAATCAAAAGTGCTAACTTTAAAGGCTTATATGCAAGTTATTGTCATAAAAAGTGTTTGGGGACCCGGGTCCTGCCCCAGGGGACATGGATCAATGCAAAAAAAGGTTTTAAAAACGGCCATTTTTTTCGGGAGCAGTGATTTTAATAATGCTTAAAGTAAAACAATAAAAGTGTAATATCCCTTTAAATTTCGTACCTGGGGGGTGTCTATAGTATGCCTGTAAAGGGGCGCATGTTTCCCGTTTTTAGAACAGTCTGACAGCAAAATGACATTTCAAAGGAAAAGAAGTCATTTAAAACTACTCGGCGGCTATTAATGAATTGCCGGTCTGATAATACACATAAAAGTTCATTGACAAAAACGGCATGGGAATTCCCCACAGGGTAACCCCGAACCAAAATTTAAAAAAAAAATGGCGTGGGGGGTCCCCCTAAATTCCATACCAGGCCCTGCAGGTCTGGTATGGATATTAAGGGGAACCCCGTCCAAAATTTAAAAAAAAAATGGTGTGGGGGTCCCCCTCAAAATCTATACCAGACCCTTCTGGTATGGATTTTTGGGGGGACTCCAAGCTATTTTTTTTTAATTTTGGCGCGGGGTTCCCCTTAAAATCCATACCAGACCTGAAGGGTCTGGTATGGATTTTGAGGGGGACCCCCAGGCCATTTTTTTTTTTTATTTTGGCACGGGGTTCCCCTTAATATCCATACCAAACCTGAAGGGGTTAACATGCACCCCTTTACAGGCATACTATAGACACCCCCAGGTATAAAATTTAAAGGAATATTACACTTTTATTGTTTCACTTTAAGCATTATTAAAATCACTGCTCCCGAAAAAACGGCCGTTTTTAAAACTTTTTTTTGCATTGATCCATGTCCCCTGGGGCAGGACCCAGGTCCCCAAACACTTTTTATGATAATAACTTGCATTGAAGCCTTTAAAATTAGCACTTTTGATTATTCGTGTTTGAGTCCCGTAGACTTTAACGGTGTTCGCGTGTTCGAACAAATTTTTTGCCTGTTCGCATGTTTTGGTGCGAACCGAACAGGGGGGTGTTCGGCTCATCCCTAGAAAAAAGCAAAAACCCCAGCAAAGCATGATCCAATTTGCTCCAACAGGGGAAAAAATAATTTCCTGATCCTCAGAGAAGCAATCAGATATTCTCTGGACCAACTTTACCTTTAAATGCTACTATCCAGTTATATTATGTACATTTAGGAAATAATCCAGGCCTTTTTTAAAGCAAGCTGCTGAGCTAGCCAGAACCAGCTCTTGAGGGTATCTACTCCACATTTCCACAGCTCTTACTGTGAAGTAACCTTTCCTTATTTGGAGATTAAATCTCTTTTCCCCCAGATGTAAAGAGTCCTCTTTCTAGTCCTTGTCCTCTGTGATGACCTTAAAGTGAATAACTCATCACCAAGTTCACTATATGGATCACATATGTATTTATACATGTTGATCGTATCCCCCCTTAATCTTCTCCTCCCAAGGGAGAATTAATTCAGTTCTTCTAATCTATTCTCAAAGCTGAGCTCCTCCATGCCTCTTATCAGTTTGGTTGCCCTTCTCTGCACTTTCTCCAGTTCCCCAATATCCTTCTTATGAACTGGTGCCCAAAACTTCATATTCCAGATGAGGTCTTACTCAGGGCTTTTTTCTCAGTTAAAAGGTGGTGGAACTCACCCCCTCCCCTGACCACGCCCCTACCCACCCCTAGGACCGCCCCCTAGAACCGCCCCTTTAGAGAACAGGGATGCAAGTAAAATTTGGGAGGGCTATAAAAGTAATTGTATGGAATTAAATAAAAAGCAATGCGGTAAAATGTGCAAAAAAATTGGAATACTTACCAAAAGTAAGCTCAGAGACATTTCCAGATGTGCAGCACAGAGACATTCCCAAATGTGCAGCACAGAGATATTCCCAAATGGGCAGCACAGAGACATTCCCAAATGTGCAGCAAAGACATTCCCAAATGTGCAGCAGAGAGAGACATTCCCAAATGTGCAGCAGAGAGAGACATTCCCAAATGTGCAGCAGAGAGACGTTTCCAAATTTGCAGCAAAGACATTCCCCAATGTGCAGCAGAGAGACATTCCCAAATGTGCAGCACAGAGATATTCCCAAATGGGCAGCACAGAGACATTCCCAAATGTGCAGCAAAGACATTCCCAAATGTGCAGCAGAGAGAGACATTCCCAAATGTGCAGCAGAGAGAGACATTCCCAAATGTGCAGCAGAGAGACGTTTCCAAATTTGCAGCAAAGACATTTATTCCCCAATGTGCAGCAGAGAGACATTCCCAAATGTGCAGCAAAGAGACATTCCCAATGTGCAGCAAAGACATTCCCAAATGTGCAGAAAAGAGACATTCCCAAATGTGCAGCTGAGAGACATTCCCAAATGTGCAGCAGAGAGACATTCCCGCATATGCAGCAAAGACACTCCCAAATGTGCAGCACAGAGACATTTCCAGTGCATTAGAGACAGCCACAGTCCAAAAAAGAGACTGCCCAGTCCAGCAAAGAGACAGCCCACCCCAGCAAAGGGACTACCCAGCAAAGAGATCAGTCCAGCACAGAAACTACCCAGCAAAGAGACCCTCCAGCCTAGCAAAGAGACCATCCAGCTTAGTCCAGCAAAGAGACCACCCAGCTTAGTCCAGCAAAGAGACTGCCCAGCCCAGCAAAGAGACCGCCCAGTCCAGCAAAGAGACTACCCAGCAAAGAGACTGTCCAGCAAACAGCCTGCCCAGCTTGGGCCTGTGACTCACATGGACCAAAGCATGCACCCCCATATATTGAGCAAAGAGATATTCCCAAACGTGCAGCAGAGAGATATTCCCAGCAAAGATACCACCCAGCTTAGTCCAGCAAAAAGACCACCCAGCATAGTCCAGCAAAGACTGCCCAGATTAGTACAGCAAAAAGACTGCCCAGCAAAGAGACTGCCCAGCCCAGCAAAGAGACCACCCAGATTAGTCCAGCAAAGAGACTGCCCAGCAAAGAGACTGCCCAACTTAGTCCAGCAAAAAGACTGCCCAGTAAAGAGACTGCCAAGCTTGGACCAAAGCATGCACCCCCATATATTGAGCAAAGAGACATTCCCAAATGTGCAGCAGAGTGACATTCTCAGCAAAGAGGCCACCCAGCTTAGTCCAACAAAGAGACCGCCAGCAAAAAGGCCACCCAGCATAGTCCAGCAAAGAGACCACCCAGCCCAGCAAAGAGACTGTCAGCAAAAAGACCGCCCAACTTAGTCCAGCAAAGAAACCTCCCAGATTAGTCCAGCAAAAAGACTGCCCAGCAAAAGGACTGCCCAGCAAAGAGACTGCCCAACAAGGAGACTACCTGGGGAAAGAGACTGCCCAGCAAACAGTGCCCAGGGAAAAAGAGTGCCCAGTAAACAGTGCCCAGGGAAAGAGACTGCCCAGCAAAGAGTGCCCAGGGAAAGAGTGCCCAGCAAAGAGTGCAGGGAAAGAGAGTGCCCAGCAAAGAGTGCCCAGGGAAAGAGTGCCGAGCAAACAGTGCCCAGGGAAAGAGAGTGCCCAACCCAGTCAGGAGACCACACAGCACAACCCCATTGAGCGTGATTTTTTTTTTACAACACACCTGGGGCTAGTGAGGAGGTGAAGGAAGACCACCTGACAGGCTACTTACCACCACTATCCATATCCGACACACGGCACCAAACCAATCTCCCACACATAACGGGGCGGGGCAGAACCACAGAGTACAGATCACTCCTTCGCCCTCCACTCTCACAAGCACCATTCCATCCCTCAGGGCAGTGCGCAGCAGGAGGAGGAGCCAGCACGGGACTACAAAACTGTACGGAGGTTAGTCCAGCAAAGAATCTGCCCAGCCCAGCAAAGAGACCGCCCAGTCCAGCAAAGAGACTACCCAGCAAAGAGACCGTCCAGCAAAGAGCCTGCCCAGCTTAGGCCTGTGACTCACATGGACCAAAGCATGCACCCCCATATATTGAGCAAAGAGATATTCCCAAATGTGCAGCAGAGAGATATTCCCAGCAAAGATACCACCCAGCTTAGTCCAGTAAAAAGACCACCCAGCATAGTCCAGCAAAGAGACCTTCCAGCCCAGCAAAGAGACTGTCAGCAAAAAGACTGTCCAACTTAGTTCAGCAAAGAGACTGCCCAGATTAGTCCAGCAAAAAGACTGCCCAGCAAAGAGACTGCCCAGCCCAGCAAAGAGACCGCCCAGATTAGTCCAGCAAAGAGACTGCCCAGCAAAGAGACCGCCCAACTTAGTCCAGCAAAAAGACTGCCCAATAAGGAGACTGTACAGCTTAGGCCTGCGACTCACATGGACCAAAGCATGCACCCCCATATATTGAGCAAAGAGACATTCCCAAATGTGCAGCAGAGAGACATTCCCAGCAAAAAGATCACCCAGCTTAGTCCAACAAAGAGACTGCCAGCAAAAAGACCACCCAGCAAAGAGACCGCCCAGCCCAGCAAAGAGACTGTCAGCAAAAAGACCACCCAACTTAGTTCAGCAAAGAAACTGCCCAGATTAGTCCAGCAAAAAAACTGCCCAGCAAAGAGACTGCCCAGCAAAGAGACCACCCAGCAAAGAGACCTCCCGGCCCAGAAATAAGACCGCCCAGATTAGTCCAGGAAAGAGACCGGCCAGATTAGTCCAGCGAAGAGACCGCCAAACTTAGTCCAGCAAAAAGACTGCCCAGTATAGAGACTGCCCAGCAAAGAGACCGCCCAACTTAGTCCAGCAAAAAGACTGCCCAGCAAGGAGACCACCCAGATTAATTAAGCAAAAAGACTGCCCAGTAAAGAGACTGCTCAGCAAAGAGACTGCCCAGGAAAGAGAGTGCCCAGCAAACAGTGCCCAGGGAAAGAGAGTACCCAGCAAAGAGTGCCCAGGGAAAGAGAGTGCCCAGCAAACAGTGCCCAGGGAAAGAGACTGCCCAGCAAAGAGTGCCCAGGGAAAGAGAGTGCCCAGCAAAGAGTGCAGGGAAAGAGAGTACCCAGAAAAGAGTTCCCAGGGAAAGAGAGTGCCCAGCAAACAGTGTCCAGGGAAAGAGAGTGCCCAACCCAGTCAGGAGACCACCCAGCACAACCCCATTGAGCATTATTTTTTTTTACAACACACCTGGGGCTATTGAGGAGGTGAAGGAAGACTGCCTGACAGGCTACTTACCGCCACTATCCATATCCGACACATGGCGCCAAACCGACCTCCCACACAGCACTGAGGGCGGAGCAGAGCTGCAGAGTACAGATAACTCCGCCCTCCACTCTCACAAGCTCCATTCCATCCCTCAGGGCAGTGCGCAGCAGGAGGAGGAACCGGCATGGGACTACACAACTGTATAGAGGTTTATCTGTGTTACCTCCGCGGGAGGCAGGGCGCAGGCTATACAGATTCAAATTTTACGGACAGAATGTCTGCAATAGGTGGCGGAATGCAGTTCCAGTGCGTTCCGCCAGAAAAAAAGCCCTGGTGTTACTAACAATTTGTACAGGGTCAAAATGATTTCTTTCTCTCTGGAATTTATACCACTCTTAATATAAGAAAGGAATTTACTCGCTTTGGAAACCGTAGTTTGGCATTGCATGCTATTCTCAAGCTTATGATCTATCTAAGCAATGACGTCTCTCTCTTTATCTTTCGTTCTTTCTCTCTCTCTTGAATTTGATACAACACTACCAATAGGATATTTTTTTTAAATAAAAAGGCTTAATTAACACTTGTGTTTCAGCAAAGGATAGGGGAGCCCACATGAAAAACAGACCTTGAATTTTAGGTGTAGGGTCTGCTTTATAAAAACAGAAAACTACAATTTAACCAGATGCCAACTGTCCCACGTACATTTTCCAGTGAAGGGGTGGTCACTCTGTGCAGAATCACGTACCTGTACGTGATTCTGCACTTCAGAGTCTGGGGCACACGCTGTCCACCTGCTCCCACTGCGATTGGACACAGCAGAAGCCAATAGGTGGGTATGGCGGACGCGATGTCCGCCGGAACTGCCAATCATTCGGGACACAGGCACAACAGCGATCTGCCTATATAAACAAGGCAGATCGCCGTTCTGTGACAAGGGAAGGCTGTAAATTAATCCTATGTTTTTGCTAAGCAGGAACACGGATCCCTGCCTTCCCGCAGTACAAGCACCCCCTCCCCCCACACAAAGTTAGCAAGCACTTCCTAGGCACACATTTAACCCTTTGATCGCCACTGATGTTAACCCCTTCCCTACCAGTGTCATTAGTACAGTGACAGGGCATATTCTTTAGCACTGATCAGTATATTAGTGTCACTGTTCCCCAAAAAGTGTCAAAAGTGTCACTTGGTGTCTGATGTGTCTGCCACAATTTTGCAGTCCTGCTATAAGTCGCTGATCACCGCCATTACTAGTAATACATTTTTTTTTTTTAAATTCCAAAAATATATCCCATAGTTTGTAGATGGTATAACTTTTGTGCAAACCAATCAATATATGCTTACTGGGATTTTTTTTATCAAAAACATGTAGCAGAATACATATTGGCCTAAAAATGAATGAAGAAATTAGATTTTTTGCATTTTTTATTGGGTATATTTAAAAAAAAACAAAAACAAAAAAAAAAACGCAGAGGTGATCAAATATCACCAAAGGAAAGCTCTATTTGTGGGGAGATAAAAAACACCATACATTTTATTTGGGTAACGAGCAATTGTCGGTTAAAATAACGTAGTGCCGTATCGTAAAAAATGGACTGGTCATGAAGGGGGTCAACCTTCCGGAGCTGAAGTGGTTAACGTGAAAAAATAAGACTGTAGAATAATGCAAACGTGTGTTAAGGCCACATAGTGTAAAAAAAGCATTACACATGCTTATAACCCATCTTAAGTCAAAGGAAACATCATTACATAATAAAGACCTAGCTCACATGTCTTGGGGGAATAGAAGAAAGTAACTTCACAGAGATGCAGAGTTTCTGCATCGTGTTGCCATCATCCATTTTCTTTCTGTCTAATGCAGCAAGTTAAAAGACACTTTTGGGTTTATTACATAGCCCCCCTGGGAGTTAAAGGGACAAGATGAACGTGTTTTATAGCTCCATATTTTCTGTCTCCTATTTGACCTGCTGTGACATGTTTCAAGCAGAAAGTGTTAGACTTGATAGGGAAGTGGAGAAATTAAGCCTATATCGTGCTAAGGGATCATTTGGAGAAAGCGAGCCTTTCAAGTCCCACAGGATACCTGTTCCTCTCACTGACAATTGGCAAGTAGAAGTGCAAATCATTTGATGTAGAATAATTCCACATTAAATTACCACTGGTTATCAATATCGTTACACCTACATCAGCATGAAAGGTGAGAATATTTATACAAAACAAATGACTGAGACACAGATAAAATGCAAAATGCAACACCTCTCTGACTGAAGAGACAACATAAAAATAACTAATATACTATTCATTGCCTGATTTACAATATTTAATTAAAGCATTCAAAAGTGGAACTCCCGCTTTAAGTATTCCTCGCCCCTTTACATGCCACATTTGGCATGTCTATTTTTTTGAGGGGGTGGGTACCTAGTTTTGACAGGTACTTCCTGTCCCACTTCCTTCTTCCATCACCTTGCCATCTAGGTGACTCCTCCTCTCCCCCTCCCTCTCTGCAATCTTCTGGGACACATCACAGGTCTCAGAAGATTGCCTGGCCACTATGAGAGTGCAGCGTGACTCACGCAGTGCGCACCCAGTTGTGAAGCCGCAAGCTGTCACAGCAGGATGCCCACACTTGCAATGCTGGCGCCGCAGAGAGGAGGGGGAGAGGAGTCAGGCTTCGGGTGGCTGCATCGCTGGACCGTGGTACAGGTGAGTGTCTGTTTATTAAAAGTCAGCAGCTACACTTTTTGTAGCTGCTGAATTTTAATAAACTTACAATCTTTGTATTTGAGACGTCCAGGTTTGTTTTGTGCTAACAGCTTCATGGCATAACTCTAAACCATATATTTTCATAATGTAGAAAGCCAAGAGAGTAAACTTATTTTCAATATCCAAAGATATGTGTACTAAAAACATTGATGATGGGTAACAAATAAAAATATATCCCAACATTATTACTAGTACATGTAACCTCAATAGAGTTAAAATATTGAAGTGATAGAGGCTGTTTACTTAGCAAAGTGTGTTTTCACTGGGCTAGCTTCACTTAGCTTAGTAAATAATTAAATATACAATAATACTGTTTTTACTTTTTTTGTTTCCAGATATCCAGAGGACTCCTACCACAATGCATATGGCCTGTGTGATTATGACGGTATAGGCAGTGGTGTAACTAGAACTTTCAGGGCCACGGTGCAAGAAACCATGATGCCCCCCCTTCCATCCGAGCCCCGGGCTTCCAGTTTTGGGAGGGTGTCCATGTACATCGTCCCAAAACCGTGCTTCCCGCATGCCCCTGGGACGTGCATCCAGCGCAATCACAGTGGCCCTTTACCATGTGATGTCAGCTGATCACATGTAAACAGACTTGCCGGTTATCCGCAGCCCTTTCCTCCCATGCTGTGTCTGTGTTAGGAAAGGACTGCCATTAACTGTCAAGAATGTCAGAAAATTGTTTACACTGATAATCAGTGCCCCAATCATAAGTGCCCATCAATGCCACCTATCAGTGCCCATCAATGTCACCTATCAGTACCCATCAATGCCGCCTACAAGTGTTACCTATCAGTGCTCATTAATGCTGCCTATTAGTGCCCATCAAATCTGCCTATCAGCACCACCTATCAGTGCTCATTAATGCTGCCTAACAGCGTCCATCCATGCCACCTATCAGTACTCTTTAATGCTGCCCATCAATACTGCCTGAGTTCTGCCTATCAGTGTTCTTCAGTGCCCATCAGTGCAGCCTATGAGCTCTGCCTATTAGTGCTCATCAATGCCCATCAGTGCCACCTATAAGTGCCCATCAATGCCTCCTATCAGTACCTCCTATCAGTGCCCACCAGTGCCTCCCATCAGTGCCCGTCTCAGTGCCCCCTAGTGCCTTCTCAGTGCACCCTATCAGTGCCCCCAGTGCCTTATCAGTGCCTCCTATCAGTGCCCCCTAGTGCCTTCTCAATGCCCCCTATCAGTGCCCCCTAGTGCCTTCTCAATGCCCCCATCAGTGCCCCCTAGTGCCTTCTCAGTGTCCCATCAGTGCCCCCTATCAGTGCCTCCTAGTGCCTTCTCAATGCCCCTATCAGTGCCCCCTAGTGCCATCTCAGTGCCCCCTATCAGTGCCCCCTAGTGCCTTCTCAGTGTCCCCTATCAGTGCCCCCTAGTGCCTTCTCAGTGCCCCCTATCAGTGCCTCCCTTCAGTGCTCATCAGTAAATCCTATCAGTGCCTCCCATCGGTGCCCCCTATCAGCGTCCCCTATCAGCACCTTCTATCAGTGTCCCCTATCAGCGTCCCCTATCAGTGCCCCCATCAGTGCCTTCTATCAGCGCCCCCTATAAGTGCCTTATCAGTGCCCCCTATCAGTGCCCCCTAGTGCCTTCTCAATGCCCCCTATCAGTGCCCCCTAGTGCCTTCTCAATGCCCCCTATCAGTGCCCGCTAGTGTCTTCTCAGTGCCTCCTATCAATGCCCGCTAGTGCCATCTCAGTGCCCCTATCAGTGCCCCCTAGTGCCTTCTCAGTGTCCCCTATCAGTGCCCCCAGTGCCTTCTCAGTGTCCCCTATCAGTGCCTCCCTTCAGTGCTCATCATTAAAATCCTATCAGTGCCTCCCATCGGTGCCCCCCTATTAGCGTCCCCTATCAGCACCTTCTATCAGTGTCCCCTATCATCGTCCCCTATCAGCTCCCCCCATAAGTGCCTTATCAGTGCCTCCTTATCAGTGCCCCCTAGTACTTTCTCAATGCCCCCTATCAGTGCCTTCTCAATGCCCCCTAGTGCCATCTCAGTGCCCCCTATCAGTGCCCCCTAGTGCCTTCTCAGTGCCCCCCATCAGTGCCCCTAGTGCCTTCTCAGTGCCCCCTATCAGTGCCTCCCTTCAGTGCTCATCAGTAAATCCTATCAGTGCCTCCAATCGGTGCCCCCTATCAGCGTCCCCTATCAGCACCTTCTATCAGTGTCCCCTATCAGCGTCCCCTATCAGCGCCCCCCATCAGTGCCTTCTATCAGCACCCCCCTATAAGTGCCTTCTATCGGTGCCCCTATCGATGCCCATCAGTGTCTTCTATCAGTGTCCCCTATCAGTGTCTTCTATCAGTGCCCCCCCCAATCAGTGCCCCCTATCAATTTTCCCTATCAGCGTCCCCTAGAAGTGCCTATCAGTGCCCATAAGTGTCCTCTATCAGTGCCCCCTATCAGTGCCCATCAGTGTCCTCTATCAGTGTCCCTATCAGTGCCTCCTTTCAGTGCCCATCAGTGTCCTCTATCAGCGTCCCTATCAGTGCCCATCAGTGTCCTCTATCAGTGTCCCTATCAGTGCCCATCAGTGTCCTCTATCAGTGTCCCTATCAGTGCCAATCAGAGTCCTCTGTCTTCTCAGGACAGCACAGCTCTGAGCGGAGAGCGTGTCTCTCAGGTAACAGCAGCACAGAGACACCGGCATTGACAGTTTTATATCCCTCTCCGACGGAGACCGTCCGGTCTGTCCTCTCTCGCATGGGATGACACAGGACACGCAGCTGATCTCTCCCTTCTCCCCCCTCCCCTCTCCCCTCTCCTGTGCTCCGCGGGAAATGTGAGCTTGTTAGCTTCACACTTGACTGCCTGTGGAGCACACACAGGAGAGGGGAGGGGGGAGAAGGGAGATATCAGCTGTGTGTCTTGTGTTATCCTGTGTGAGAGAGGAAGGACTGGACGGTCTCAGTCGGAGAAGGATATAAAACTGTCAATGCCAGTGTCTCTGTGCTGCTGTTACCTGAGAGACAAGCTCTCCGCTCAGAGACCTGTGAATAGCAACACCACTGGGGCCCCCCCACAGTGACAGAATGCCAGGGCCCTGTCACAAGTGCGACTGTTGCGACCCTGGTAATTCCGCCACTGGGTATAGGTTGCTTCACCTCCTGCTACTGCTCGAATCTTATTTCCCACAGTGTCCTAACCAATGACAATATAGAGGACTATCTGTCTTATCGTCTGTTTCTATGCCTCATAGTTCCTGTTGATTTATACATAATCTATAATGTTTGCTATCTCTAGTTTGGCATACGTTTACGCTACCCACATGGGCCCCAGGAGCGGGAGGCATTCCGTGTGCTTACCACGACTACCCTCTTTAGGACCGTCAGTGCATGAAAATGCACTGTACTTTTTCTAGACAGTTATAGATTTTTAGAAATGTTATTTTACTTATTCAATGTAAAAGAAAAAGAGAGGGGCAAGTGGGACTTTAAATGAAGCATGTCAATTGAAAGTATAATAATAATGAATACATGTGAGTAGGTAAAATGATTGGATTTAATTTATAGTCAAGTCCATGATTTTGATGCATACAGTACCAATAAAGTAGTATAGATACAGACATAGTCGCATGAATTGATATATAAGCATATTTAGCAGTAACAATCATTAAAGACTCAGTAGTGTAAAACCAAATCAATGGACATACATATATGCAATTCATAACAGAAATACATGAATTAAAATCGCCAATCAAAATCACAAAATCGCATGAAATGAGAAAAAACTCGATAAAAATTGATAAATGTCAGGGATATGATTTAGGCTTGATAGGGCATCCTTAGTTTGCGAACCCGACGCGTTTCTTGGCTTCTTGCCAGTCATCAGGGGTGGGATGCATAATTTAACTGAGAAAGACAAAGGAATATCATAAATATTGATACATGTGGAACCTCCAGCCAATAGAGAAAATCGTATCAGAAATGTCCATTGTCTACTTTGAATAGAGAAGCTACTTACAAAATAGCCCAATTCATGCGACTATGTCTGTATCTATACTACTTTATTGGTACTGTATGCATCAAAATCATGGACTTGACTATAAATTAAATCCAATCATTTTACCTACTCACATGTATTCATTATTATTATACTTTCAATTGACATGCTTCATTTAAAGTCCCACTTGCCCCTCTCTTTTTCTTTTATATATGAACCCGGGATGGAAGCATGCCATTGATATTTAGTTATGCGACTGGTCACTTTCTTTTGTCTATATTTATATTTGGGTGGAAGACACCCACTCCCTCGGTGACCAAGTCGCACCATCATTAATTTTTGTTCATCCTTAGTTCAAATATCTTTTTGTATTTTTATCCCAACTCCGTTACCAATTTTCCAACACAGTAACAGTCTGTGACTATATAATATATTTTTACATGTGTTTCCTTGAGTTTATTGAGAACTATTTTGTACTAATTCCAAGGTTTTTATTCCCTGGAATCCACTTATTGATTTAAATCCAGCATATGGGCTGGGGTGTTTTGATATTTTGCAGTCTCTATGTCCGGGGTTGCGATGCGCTCAGCTCCCTCCCCACCTCCCCTCATTTATTTCGGGGCGGCTGGGGCCCGATCTCAACGCATCGGCGCCATGCAATTTTTTTTTTATATATTTTTTTTTTTTTCTCCATCTGACGCCTACAGCTGTGATGAGTAGACATCCACTGAGTTACTCTCAGCTGTGATTGCTCTCTCGTCTCTCAGCTGCCAATGACGTCATGCATGACGCTGGCAGGGACCCGCCCAGGGCCAGAGTATATCAGCTGGGACCGACAGACTGACGGTTCACTCCCTCACTGTGCTTCGCTAGGAAGGGACCGCTCTGTTAAGCAGCCACTATTCAATACATGGGTAATTAATATATATTTTTATTTATTTTTTATATATCTTTTTTTCTGCTTACAGTACACACATTCCCATCCTCTTACCCATTTACCTGGTGCACGACACTCTCTATTTTCACACATTTCCTAGGGATTTCTTTTTCTATCTCTTTTTTTCACGTGCATTTTTATGCATCTATTTCATTTTTATTCCCCTTTATCATCTCATTTTTCACACGTTTACTCTTTCAGATGTACCTAGTACATATTTTTTTCAGTCATTCTATTCATCCAACACGTTCTACTCTAGATTTACTTCTTTTGACACATTCCATTTTCTTCAATTTTCTGCAGATTTTCCCATTTACAACTCATTGACCAGTATATTGAGGGCTCAGGAATCAGTTGGCTGTGGTTTCTCCTGGCCCACCCTCCAATCACTTTGGGAGGATGGTCGGTGCCCTGCCTCAACCCCGGTTGAGACGATTATATCTCACACCCTAACAGATCCCATTGCTGGCGACTCTCCTTGACTTTTGGGCTATTTTGTAAGTAGCTTCTCTATTCAAAGTAGACAATGGACATTTCTGATACGATTTTCTCTATTGGCTGGAGGTTCCACATGTATCAATATTTATGATATTCCTTTGTTTTTCTCAGTTAAATTATGCATCCCACCCCTGATGACTGGCAAGAAGCCAAGAAACGCGTCGGGTTCGCAAACTAAGGATGCCCTATCAAGCCTAAATCATATCCCTGACATTTATCAATTTTTATCGAGTTTTTTCTCATTTCATGCGATTTTGTGATTTTGATTGGCGATTTTAATTCATGTATTTCTGTTATGAATTGCATATATGTATGTCCATTGATTTGGTTTTACACTACTGAGTCTTTAATGATTGTTACTGCTAAATATGCTTATATATCAATTCATGCGACTATGTCTGTATCTATACTACTTTATTGGTACTGTATGCATCAAAATCATGGACTTGACTATAAATTAAATCCAATCATTTTACCTACTCACATGTATTCATTATTATTATACTTTCAATTGACATGCTTCATTTAAAGTCCCACTTGCCCCTCTCTTTTTCTTTTATATATGAACCCGGGATGGAAGCATGCCATTGATATTTAGTTATGCGACTGGTCACTTTCTTTTGTCTTTACTTATTCAATGGTTTATTGCTGCAACCTAGTTGCCTGTTATTTTTAGTTCAATGGAGGTTTCCTTCTTCTACTGTTCTAATTCTTATTTCTCTCCTGAACTGGAGTTGGATCCCGTCCACGCTCTTCACTCTCACCTCCTCACCCCTTTCTATTCTGCTCTATCTGCCTCCCTCACACCCTCTCTTAACCCTCTCCTGTTCCTTCCTATGGAGTAGCCTTGTTGCAAATCCAGCCTGGTGTTATTTTGTGGAAAATCAGTGTCCCCCTCTCCTTTTACTGTTACCATGATGTCCCATGATCATATAGCATTATCATCCTTTAACTGCAGGGGTTTTAATACTCCTGAGAAAAGAAGCCAGATATTATACCACTTCCACAAGGCCAGGACACAAATTTTACTCTTGCAGGAGACCCACTTCAGGGGCACAGCTGTCCCAACCCTTAATAACCATTACTATCATCATATGTATCATAGTACAAACCCGCACGCCAAATCAAAAGGGGTCTCTATAGCCTTTCATAAATCTTTCCACCTGGAGGTTCTAGACTCCATCGTTGATCCCTTAGACCATTTCCTTTTCCTCAAATTAAAATCAAACTCCTCTATTTTTACAGTGGCTAATGTGTATGGACCGAACCAAGACCAGGGGAGCTTCCTGTCCAAGGTTCTGAACAAATTACTCTCCTTTGGCGGCCCCCGTTTCATTCTAGGTGGAGTCCTCAATGTGACCCTTTCCTCAGCCATGGACACTTCTTCTGGTGAGTCTTGCATCCCCCACTCCACTCTCACACACATCAAATCGCTCATGCATTTCGCTCAACTGGTGGATGTCGGAGAGTGCAGCACCCATTTGAGAGAGATTACAGCTGTTACTCAGTAGCCCACAACTCTTATAGTCATATCGACTACTTCCTTGTTTTCAAATCCTTGTTAGATATTCCACTTATGGCATCCCTTGGTAATATACTGTGGTCTGACCATGCCCCCATACACTTAAGCCTGGCACACCCCCTTAAATCCCAAAGACATTTTCATGGTGCTTGAACGACAAATTATTGAAAGACACCCCATGTGTAGCAGTGCTTGAACGGACGATCTGTGATTTTATTCAGGATCACCAGTCTGATGAAACCAGCCCCATTATTAAATGTGAAGCCTTAAAATGCATGCTTCGGGGGGCATTCATACAACATGGCTCCTGCTTAAAGAAGGCCAGATCCGTTAATATAGCCCGACTTCTGTCCACCATAGCGACACTCGAACTCGCCCATATACGGGACCCAGACCCTATAACATATGTAGACCTCTCTAACGCCCATCGAGAATTGCTCTGTATACTAGATTCCCACCTCCTCATAGCTAGAGACAGGGGGTGTAACCACCATTACACTTTAGCCAACAAATGTGGGCAAGACCTAGTGAGCGTCCTCCACTCACGCCCATAATGTCATCCCTTTGAACAAATCTGCACCGCCGATCAGCAAAAGATTAGCAACACTCAGGGAATATCCGATGCCTTTCAACGCTACTGTATAACTTGCCCTCGCAGCCTAAAACCCATACAGGGGACAACATCTCTCCAGCATGGAGGATTACATTTTAGAGATTGCCCTGCCACAAATAGATGCCAAGGAGTCCGCTGATCTGGATAACCCTCTATCAGAAGGGGAGTTCCTAAGCGTCATTAAAGGCCTAAAATCTGAAAGAAAGTGCCCGGGGCCAGACGGGTTTTCCCCTAGATTCTACAAATCATTTGCCCAGTCCCTCGCCCCGCTGCTCTCAGCAGCGTTCAATGCCATTGATGACTCCCACCTACCATCTAAAGACCTTTTAACCACTAACATCTCTGTCCTTTCCAAACCAGGCAAGGATCCCTCTCAGTGTAGCAGTTATTGTCTGATTTCACTCCTCAATTTAGACATTAAAGTTTTAGCAAACTGCTTATCACCCCTTTTTCCCTCAGTCATTCATAAGGACCAGATGGGTTTTGTCCCTGGACGAGAGGCCAGGGACAACCCCACTAAAACCATTCACCTCATCTCTTACATTCAGAGACACAACTTAAAGGCATGCCTTCTATCCTTTGACGAGGAGATGGCGTTTGACCGGGTCAATTGGCAATTCTTATGTCTCTCCATGGAACAGATAGGCCTCGGTATGAATAAAGTAAATGGTGATTGCGCTGTGATAAGAGGGGAAGGAAGGAGGAGGAAGGGGAAGGGGCTAGCTCAAATGTATAGAGAGGTGATTGAAAAATGAAAAAATATACAAAATATAAAGGTATAATGAGCATGAGGGCTAGTATCATACTAGCACATAAAAAATATAATGTAAATACTGAAACAGAAGAAAAGAAAAAGCTCAGTGCAAAAGGGCTAGTACCATACTAGCACATATGTGGTAACTCAGCAAATACTTATCAAAAGAAAAATCTCAGTGCAAAAGGGCTAGTATCATACTAGCATATATGTAGTAACTCAGCAAATACTTAATGGTGACTCCAAGTAAATAAATGGTGAACAGTCCCCCCGCCTTGTAGTACAAAGTGCTCAAACAATGAGTCATCAGTTCCAAAAGGCAAAATGGAAAAATTATACAAAATATAAAAGTGTGATGAAATGTAAAAAGTGCAGTCTAATGAGCACTAAATCCGAATAAACTGAAGAAACAAAATAGCCTAAAACGTATAAAAAGCTATGAAATGAGTGACAAATACAGTGTGGGTACAAAAAAAAAAAAAAAAATTGAACAAAATAAAATATATAAATCAAACAAAGTCCATGTGCATGAGGGCTAGTATCATACTAGCACATAAAAAATATTGTAAATACTGACACAAAAGAAAAGAAAAAATCTCTGTGCAAAAGGGCTAGTATCATACTAGCACATATGTGGTAACTCAGCAAATACTTATTGGTGACTCCAAGAAAAATAAATAAATGGTGAACAGTCCCACCGCTTTGTAGTACAAAGTGCTCAAACAATGAGTCATCAGTTCCAAAAAGGCAAGTCCACAAGCCACAGGAAAGGAAAACAAAGTCTTCAGTGGGGACACCTCTGTGCTAGCAAGCAGCTCACCTTACTGCTGCAAGACAACAGCTTGTAATCCAGTAACAAATCACCAGCAAGCAAGGGTCCCATCCAGTAGTTCAGGCGATTCAAGTGGTGGGTGTGCAGGATGGTATATAAAAAACATAAGCAGAGAGTATATAGTATAACTCCGTGGCGTCCAAAGTGGAAAAAGGGACAGGATATAGAAGGGGGATGCACTCACTTTTGTAAAATGAGTGTGGGCGTCAATCCAACGAACGCCGAGTTCGTATACCCCAAAAAGGGTGTCTTCAAACCATCCCCATTTCCTCAATGCTCGTCACAATGGGATGCATATATGTGGAGTATTGGAAAAGAGTGCACATAGCGTGATCCCGTATATAAATCAGTTTATTAGGTTAAAAACAACATGGTACACTTACATTTAGCAGAAGGCTATAGTAAAAAACATCCACGAGCGCAAAGCTCGTATCCTATCATCAGTCTGTGACAGTTCCCGTGCTCACGTGACTTCATCAGACTTCATCAGATGAATCTTGCTCCTTTGAAATGATTTCACTACTATGCAAACAATATGAACTTGAACTTGGTCAACTGGATGCACAAATCAATAATTGGTATGATGAACACCATCTTGTTATTTCTTCCCCTCGTTTTATTAAACGTGATAAAGATCTATGATCACATTTGGAAGAATACACATTAGAGATCATAAACACTAAGGAAGGTAAATTTCTTCGGGATAAAACGGCCCATGATGATGGTTTCGCCTATAAATGGAACCACACGACCTTTAATAAACCTTTTTCTAAACCTTATACTGCTGAACCCTCCAAAACAGATGTTGTGGTGCCTAATATTAATTCTGTCACTTTCTCCCCTAGTTCCTCCACTACTTATCACGAACTTTCCCAAGAAAGATTACCCAAAAAGAGAAAGGGGGACCGCACTACTATGGTTCCCCCTCTCCGTATACCGGGTTCCTCACTTAAATCTCAACTCTCAGTGGGCCGTACACATTCTTCTAAAACACTATCATCTACCCCATTTCCTTCTTTGGGTAAGTCTACATCTACACTTACTTCATCTGACACCCTTGTACACTCTTCACTAGGTATAAACACTCCCACTCAGAGTAACTTGGCCTCCACAACTAGTGGTCTTCGCTCTAGCGAGCCCACCATTTCTACACTTTTTCCCACCAGTACTCATTCTATAGACCCCAAATTGGCACTCATTTTTTTAGGAAAGACACCAGACACAACCAACCAGCCCCCACTTCCTTAAACACGAATTTGTTTGAATTGGATGTTGTGAATTTATCTTCTGTTGATCTTACAGCTGACCAAGTTCAAGTTCTAAAATTAGGGCTTACTTTCTGCCCTTCCACGGATCTGGATCGTTTTCAACTTATAAAAGTCATACACCTATTTGCTCGGCGTTTGCTATTTAAGGTAATTTATGATAAGACACCATCTTTGGAGTCTAGCACATCCACTTCAGGGGAACCCTCTGAGGCGGAACTTCGAGCTTTGGCGGATCTTGAGTGTCTATGGGATGAGGGACACACCACAGAGGACGTGACACCGATGGCCTCTGGTGGAATGGTCGTCTCTGGTGTCTCCTTCCCACCACCAACATCTTTCAAACCCAAATCACGTAATTTTCCTTCATTACAAACAAATCCCAACATTTGGGCTTTTGTCCAACAAATTACTCAAGAAATTGAAAACCTGGACTTGCAACAAGTCCACACACATAATCTACCTTGGAAACTTCGAAAAGCCCTTCGAGAATTACAGAGTCATTTTGGCTTAATTATTAAACCTGCGGATAAGGGCGGCAACGTTGTGGTCATGGATGTCCCTGCATATGAAGCTATGTGTCGGGAGATCCTTGACAACGCACGTTGGTACCGCCCTATTTCCAAAACACTAATAACCAACTTTAACAGCGAATACTATAGCTTGATCTTCGAAGCATACCAATCAGGTGTTATTGACTCTAGTACATGGAACTACTTAAATGTGAAGGATCCCAAAATTCCTACTTTTTATTCACTACCCAAAGTGCATAAATCAGTGAAGAAACCCCCTGGATGACCGATTGTCTCGGGATGTCAAAGTCTAACAGAGAATGCCAGTGCCTTGGTGGATAAATACCTAATACCCCATGTGACAGCTTTATTCTCTTATGTGCAGGATACCATAGACATGTTACGCCATATTGATGGAAAGCAGGTCCCTCCCAATACGTGGCTAGTTGCCTTAGACGTTGAATGTTTATACAACTCAATTCCACATGTTAAAGGTATGGACGTGATCCGTACCCATCTCCTGGAGCGAGGACCATCTTTTGGTGGTTACAGCCAGTTTGTCCTTCGGTTACTTGAGTTTATCTTGACTAGAAATGTTTTCATGTTTGGTTCCTCCCACTTCCTCCAGGTGCAGGGTGTGGCTATGGGGACCAAATGCGCCCCCTCATATGCCAACCTGTACCTGGGGGGGTGGGAGAGGGATTTGTTTTCTCAAGAATCCATGTCAGACTTGCTTTCTCAAATTATAGCCTGGTACAGGTATATACTGTAGATGATGTTTTCATTTTATGGTCAGGTAGTCGAGAGGAGCTTTCACGGCTGATGGATTTGCTGGCTGTGAATACCTTTAACCTGAGTTTTATAATGGAATGCAGCCAAACTAAGATAAATTTTTTTGGATTTACAAATACATTTAGATTGTGATGGAACTTTACATTCATCATTATATCGTAAGCCCTCATCGGGCAATACGATCTTACATGCAGCTAGTGCACATCCCCAGCCTTTATTAGACAGTATACCCTATAGTCAATTCCTTAGACTTAGGAGGAATTGTACCTTGGATTCAGATTTTCACCAGGCAGCTAATGACCTGTATGAGAGGCTTCGTCTGCGTGGATACAGTTGCTCCCTGCTGAGGAGGTCCTTCAACAGAGTCATCAAACGGAATAGACATGATCTCATTCATTCTACTAAATCCTCAAAAATCAATAATTCTGTTAGGATTATTACCCAATTCTCTAAACAGCATGGCCAAATGAGAGGGATCTTTCAAAAATATTGGCCACTTCTGATGGCTGATAATAACATTAAAAAATTTCTCAAATCATACCCAGAAATCACTTACAGACGGGCCCCATCTATGAGATACATGCTTGTTCACAGTCATCATGAGATACGGGGCCCCATGGTTATTCAAATGCCGGCACTTTTTCATGCGGTACATGCGATTTCTGCCCATTTATCTTTAACTCTAAGAATATTCCCCTTCCAAATGGTAGGATACACCGTTTGAAACATAGAGTTACGTGTAAAACAATTGGTGTCGTGTATCTGGCTCTTTGCCAGTGTGGCTGTTTCTATGTAGGGAAGACTAAGCGTCCATTCCTTAAACGTATTAAGGATCACATTGCACCTCTATATAAACACTTAACCACCACAGCCCTGAATAGGCATGTGGCCACAGAGCATAACTTTGACCCTCATGTTGTCAAGTTTGCGGCCCTTGGGCATATCCCTTCTCATGCCAGGGGAGGTAATATTGACAACTCCTTGCTTCAGATGGAGACCAGATGGATATATTTATTGAATGCGGTCAAATATCCTGGCCTCAATGAGTATATTAGCTTCAAAACTTTTCTTTAGAATAACATTTATGTGTATATATACAAATATTATCTAGCTAGTCTATTCTTTGATTGTCTCCTCACTGGCTGGTCGATCTTATGCCCATCGGGCCCTGCTGGTTCGGTGTTCCATCTGCCCTCACTCCTTGCCCCCGTCCTGTACCCACTGCTGGTTAATTTTATATCTATATGTTGAAATAATACAGTGTTCACTATATGTAGTTGCATATTGTATGTACGATAATTCCTATCACCTGTTTTTATTGAATACATAATTAAAATATCTGGATTAGTTTGATGTATATAAAAAACAAAAAATAATAAAATATAATACAAAAAAACAATTATTGACAATATGGTGACCTAAGTTCATGTAGAGACATGTTATAAATCAAATGCATTGTTTAATTTTTGGACCACCATATTGATTTTATTAATGCAATTTTGTCATCTAACTTATACTTGTGTTGTTGCAGGCATTTTCCTCCGTTATCGCATGGCGGCCATTGCGGTGATACCATCTGTCCACCGCCAGGGCCGCTCCACCTATGTCCCCGATCTGTCTGAATTATCAGACTTCCCTTTGTTCCTTCCGTCCTCCCCCCTCCTGGGGCTTGCCATGGTGGGCCCAATGCACTGGGTGTTTTTACCCCCCATTCATCTGGGAACTTGTTTCACTACAGCCTTTGGCTGCATGGACGCCCAAGGGCTGGCTTTATTGTCAGTCCGCCCCTTCGGCCGGGACCATCGCGGTGTTCCAACGCCTGTTCATGCCTCCTCTCCCCTCTGTCTCCCTTGGATGATGTGGGGTTCTCCCCCCTCTTCCTCTGGAGCCTTCCGTTGCACTTTCCCATCTGTCGATCATGTCGCAGGCAGTAGCTGCCATGTGACCAGACCGACGCTCGGACTTATGGGATATGTAGGCAAATGATACTGGCAACTGCGCATGTGCCCCGCCCGCCTGTCGTCTGCTCCTGATCAGCTGATTAATATCATGCTGATCAGGTGGGGGTTTTAAAAGGCAGCCTTGCTCTCAGTGTGTTTTTTATCTCCTTGCTGTGGGACCATCCTGGGGAGCTGGCTACATATGTAAAAGGTAATAGATCCAACAAACTTTTTTTTATCACAGCAAGCATCTGTCATTATATTGCCACATATGGCTGTACTGGCTGAATTTTCTTGCTAACAGTCCCTTTGTTATATGCATTGACTTTCAGATCATCTATAATAACCGGTGTTACCAGAAAGACTCATTGTGGAGGTTCCAACGTTTAGCCAAGATATTGGCGGAACCTTATTCATAGGATGCTCTGGAATTCCCTACCCCAATCTGTCAGACTGTCTCCAAATTTATCCACATTTAGGCGATCCCTGAAAACTTTCCTCTTCAGAGAGGCCTATCCTGCCTCCATCTAACAACTGCATTATTTTCTCCATTAGCTCATCCCCCACAGCTATTACCCTTTTGTATAACTTGACCCTCCCTCCTAGATTGTAAGCTCTAACGAGCAGGGCCCTCTGATTCCTCCTGTATTGAATTGTATTGTACTTGTACTGTCTGCCCTAATGTTGTTGTAAAGCGCTGCGTAAACTGTCGGCGCTATATAAATCCTGTATAATAATAATAAAAAAAAAGGATGCATTTTTTCTAACTTAATGCGTATTCGGTAAGCCCTACTCACTATATCCAACATATTTCACTATGCCCTTCAAATCTGAAATTCACTGATATATTTATGTGTATCAATATCATTTTTCCCATACCTTTTTTTTCCCCTCTCTTGAATCTATTTTACAGTCCTTTTGATCGCATTCATGCGATTTTTTACATGAACTGACTGAGCTGTGAATCTCCCTTGTGCAACATTGAGTGCCTTGGTTTTGCATATAATTAGGGTATGTAATTAAGGCTTAGGTCCCTTTTGTTAAACAAAATTAAAAGAATTTTCAATACTTATATGCTATACTTCTCTTTTTAGGCGCCCCTTAATTCCCCTGTAGCCAAATACTGGGCTGAGTGCAACTTCCATTCTCAGTGTTTCTGTGGTGTCCCCCTTGCGTTTTGGAGCCCGCATGGTATGTTTTAGGTGTGTGAGGGGTGGGAAGACTGTGGGATATGGGGGGGCGGCAATTTGACCGCTATGCAATGCGATTGGCTTGCCTCCAGCATTACAAGATTATGTTGATCCAATAATGCATTTTTTCTTTGTTATAGTGGTTTTACTCTCTGCAGTACATCTCTACATTCCCCTGATGAAGTCACTGTTTTGGCGAAACTAGTTGGGAACATAAGACTATGATCACCCCTCAACATCTTTGGTGACGGTCATTTATTTGCACTGTATTTCTGTTTTTGTTTTTGCTTTGTATATTTTCTGTACTCCTTCATGTAAACATTTTAGATGTTTTTGATATCAATAAAATAAATGATTTTATATAAAATATCATTCTAGTAATTTTGAATTTTGGTGGCACCGCAATAATCCCATCATCCCCTGTTTCCCCCATTTTTTGAGATCTTCGACTCCGGATGAGGTGCCGTATCTGTTAGGACACACCACCCACCATCCAATTATTTATATTTTGTATATTTTTTTCATTTTTCAATCACCTCTCTATACATTTGAGCTAGCCCCTTCCCCTTCCTCCTCCTTCCTTCCCCTCTTATCACAGCGCAATCACCATTTACTTTATTCATACCACTTTTGTCTGTTTGGATCAGCCATTTAGGTGTTGCAGCAGTGCCCCTTAGCATAGGTATTTCTGACAGCGCAGGAGTTTCTTCATTATTTATCCAGATAGGCCTCGTAACACCTTTGTATCCAATGTATCCAATGTCACTATACTCCCAGCCCTCTGAGTCTGTATTGGTTAACGGTTCCTCATCCACACCATTGAATATATCTAACGGTACCCGCCAGGGATGCCCCCTGTCCCCTTTAATCTTTGTTCTGGTAATAGAACACTTGGCTAGGGCCATTAGGCAAAACAACTCCATAGTGGGGATTCAGACACCTTCCTCTGAGCACAAACTTTCACTTTATGCGGATGACCTCCTGGTCTACATCCAGCAACCATACACGTCCCCGCCCTCCTTGATGCATGAATTCCACAGGTTGGGGGAATTTAGTAACTTCAAATTAAACATGTCTAAGATGGAAGCCCTTAACATTTCTTTACCACCCACTACCCTCGCACGAGTACGGGCTAACTTTTCGTTCCAATGAGGCTCCAGAGGCATCTCCTATTTAGGGATAATGATTCCCTCCAACTTATCAGACCTCTATGCCCTTAATTATCTCCCCTTACTGACCCGTCTTAGGAAATAAATAGATACATGGAATACATGGACACCCTCCCTAAGCTACATTTTTATTTCAGACGATACCCATAACTGTCCCCAAGCGTTTCTTCAGTTCCCTTTGCTCCATGTCAATAAGTTTCATTTGGCATCAAGGCCTATCCCGTATCCATCACACATTGCTCACGTACCCCAAAACTCAAGGGAGTGTGGGCCTCCCAGACTTCGAACTATACCATAGGGCGGCTCTGTTTAGAATATTGAAAGGATTCCTTTCCCTAAACATCTACCATGGTAGAACAGGATCTCTCCACCTTCGATGTATGGGCCCTACTATGGGGAAAAGGGTAGAATCTGCATTTGCTTTCTGCCTTCTCCCCATTGACCACCACTGCCTTACATCTATGGTACAAAAAAGGGCTGTCATCACTTCTATCCACAGACCCCCCACCCCTCACGTCATTGTTTGACAACCCCCACGCTGCCTCAGGGTATGGGGTCCAATATTTGTAAATTCCATCTCGGACACCCCTGTTGTGCCAAGGGACCATGGTAACTGGCTTACGGCCCTTCATATATCCTCCCTCTGCTCTGATCTATTCTCCGCCTACCAAATTCATAGAACCTTGACAGGTTATGAACAGCTGTGCTCTCTCTCAGAAACACCCAGACATTTGCTCTTCTACAAATTACAACACTCACTGTGGCACAATCAACCCCCCTCGACTGTCAAAAGTCATTCCATTTAACACACAGATCTTCTATATCCTGCTATACCCAAGAAAAAATGAAAAATTTAAGGTCCTATGGCTCATTTGGATTGACTTTTCTACCTTGGACTTTCTAAGAAAGATGCTGGCACCTTCTAGCCAACATGGAATCACTTCCTGATTCTACCACACAGGTTTGCTCTACCAAGATTTGCTCAATTCCTTTCTGATTATCCTCTTGCTCTATGTCTGAACTTTCCCCCCTTTTTTCTTTCTTTTTTCTCTCCCTTTTTCCCCTTTTTCTTTTCTCTATTTTTAGGTCAACTGACCCCAAATCCGAATGTTCTATTCCCCACCTCTAATATGTTTACTTCGAGATATAAGGGTTTTAGCCTCTTAATATTACAAACTACCTATATAATGGTACTTCTCCTAGGCTTATGTTTCAACACGCATTGGATACGTGAATTACATTGTACAATTTTCTGTAATGAACATTTGGTAATTATCTATGTTCTTCTATTTTGTTAAACATAATAAAAACATATTTAACTCTAAATATCCAATCATGTGCAAAAAAAAAGTATTTTTGCTCGCACATGATTGGATGATTGAAGTCAGCGTGAAGTGAACAGCCTCTATTTCTTTATTAAATCAACCCAAAAAAGCCACTTTTTTTAACACTGCTAAACTGAGTCACAATCATTACGATGGATTTACTGACATTCACTATTAACATTGAAAGCATTTACAAAATTTGACATTAGTAAATGTTAAACCAGTGAGTTTTAACGCAAGATATGAGCATTTTTCTGTGAATTTGCAAATATATATATATATATATATATATATATATCCTTGAATCCCTAGCCCACAGTCTGATTGTTTTTTTTTTCTTTTCACATATTTTCCACATATTACATTTAACCATGGTAACTGAACCCAGTTATGGTTTTTGTTATGCATGGTATGTAGTATGATCTTTGTATAAGGAGAATAAGAAGGATAAGAAGGATAAAAGGTTTTAATGAACTTAAGGAAGATGGATACGATATATGTAATACATTTTTTTTTTTGAAAATTCTGAAAATTTTGAAAATTCTTTTTTTATTCAGTTTTTAAGCATACAAATAGCAACAGGCCACATTTGCGGCCGACAACCACCAACTATAACACATTTACATACAAAAAATCAAAAATCAAACAGGAAATTAAATCCCCCCCTCCCTCCCCCCCAAACAACAAAACTTTTGCCTAGATATATACCGTCCAAGTTGGCCTCCAACTGGAGGTAGGCACTAGGAGACACCGCACCCTCGCTGTCCGACAACTTGAATCGTGATGCTAAATACAGTCCAAAGCATGACCTAGCTCCCTCTCCCTCCCCGCCAGCACCAAGAATTTCATATGAAGAAATAACTCGCCCCCCTACAAGTGACCAGTTATCCTAATGCAGAATTATCAATATTTCTCCTGTATGCCAGTCATATACATCTCCCGTTATGGCCTAATACACCAATATCGATAGCTATAGGTTATCTGTAATTAGTCTGAAACCATATCCACCAATGCCATCCAGCCCCCCCAAACCTTGTCAAATTTGGTCAGTGCCCCCCTACTCAATAATGGCTTTATAAAATGGTACTGCTTTATTAACCAATGCTTTCCAGGATTCCAGGGTTGGGGCTGAGGAACTCTTCCAGGAGAGAATAATCCGCTTTTTGGCATAAAACAACAATAGGGTAAGAAGAGTTCTAATAGCCCTGGTAGTAGCCAGGGGCTCTACTAGATGCAGTAAGCACACCTCAACTGTCATGGGAATCGAAATAGAGGTGACCCACCTTATGCAGCCTGCTACATCCTGCCAGTATGCTTTGACCTGTAGGCATTCCCAAAAGATATGCATAAAATTCGCTAGTGGCGAGGGGCACCTCCAGCAAGAGGAATGCTGGTTCCCAAACATTTTAGCAAATCTAGCTGGGGTCAGATAGATCCTGTGCAGGAATTTAAAGTGAATTAGTCTGTCCCTAGTGGAGACCAGGGTCTGAATTGCAATTCCCCATACATCGTCCCAGTCATCTCTATCCAACCCCGAGGTTGCAGCCTCCCATGCTTGTCTGCAAGGTTCCAACAGTTTTGTTGTTTCCTGAAAGAGATCTCTGTATCGGCTGGAAACCGGTTTAGATAAAGAGTCACTGCGAGTCAGCAATTCTAAATCACTGGGCTCAAGGTCAAGAGGTTCTCCTCCAAACTGGGATTGAAAGGCACGCCTTAATTGAATGTACCGAAAAAAATGTATATTTGGTAGTTCATAACGTGATTTCAACACATCAAAGGACATTAGGGTG
Organism: Aquarana catesbeiana; assembly: GCF_042186555.1. Classification (NCBI taxonomy): domain Eukaryota; kingdom Metazoa; phylum Chordata; class Amphibia; order Anura; family Ranidae; genus Aquarana; species Aquarana catesbeiana. The sequence continues at coordinate 404,829,899 of NC_133326.1, read as the reverse complement.
CCATTCGCTACAATGTGATTTAGTGTCTTAATTCCGTATTTTGTCCACACTATCGGATCTGTCTATTTGCCGCGTGGGAACGTAGCGGAGGTATCTTAGATTTATTCCAGTTGAACCGGAGTCCAGAGACCCCAGTAAAGCACTCCAGTAGCGCCAGTGCAGCCTGTAGAGAAGGTCCAGTATCTCTAATGAAAAGGACTAGATCGTCTGCATAAAGGGCTGTAGTTTCGGTAAGGGTGCCCACCCTGCTACCCTGAATTTGAGAGGAGGAGTGCAGTGCAATCGCCAGAGGTTCCATGACCAACACAGATAAGCCCGGTGGCAATGGGCACCCTTGTCTGGTGCCTCTGGATACTGGAAAATTGTCAGACACCCCTCCATTTAGGCGGAGTGCTGCCACCAGCTGCTCATAGAGCATTGAATTCCATTTGAGGAATATAGGACCAAATCCCATGCGTTGAAGAACCTGGGTCATATATCCCCAATCAATGGAGTCAAATGCCTTTTCCAGATCGCAAAACACCAGAGCCCCTCCAGAAGATATCTCCTCATCTATTTGCGTGTGGGTGTACACTCTGTGGATATTAATGTCAGTAGCTTTCTTGGGCATAAACCCTGTCTGATCTGGTGATATCATGTGCTCTAGAATCCTCATCAACCTATTGGCAATCATTCTGGTCAAAATTGTGAGGTCCATGTTTAACAGTGCTATGGGCCTGTAAGAGGAGCATTGAAGAAGGTCCTTATCAGGCTTGGGAAGTAACACCACATGAGCCTGATACAACGAAGGTGGCAATCTCCCTGCTTCAAAGCATTCTCCATAAAGTTGCAAAAGTCTGGGAGACAACAGTTCCATATAAGTTTTGTACCACTCTGCTGGTATCCCATCAGGACCTGGAGCTTTACCATTGAGGAAGGAGCCAATGGCCGAAGCCAGTTCTTTAGGAGTAAAAGGAGCTTCCAATTCCACCGCCACCTCCCCCCGGCAGCTCCGGTATATGAAGGGAGCCCAACAGGTCCGTTAGCACTTGGTTGTCATATTTAGGTATAGCAGTATATAACTCTGAGTAGTACGACACAAAAGCCTGCATAATACCCTCTCCATCTCTCACTAGATTTCCTCCAGCTGAGTAAATGCAGGGGATAGCTGTATGTGTTCGAGTATCTGCCGCCAAGTAGGCCAACAGCTTCCCATTCTTATCACCTTTTTCAAATAGTTCCTCAGCCCTTCTCTTAAATGTACATTGTGTATGAGTTTGAAAATGAACCAACAAGGCCCTTCTGGCCATCTGTAACTCCGCTAGGGTGGAGGCGGAGGGCGCATTGGCATGGGGCTTTGCACATTGTAGTTCACGGGCCTGAAGCGCCTCCGATTCTGAATTTTTCTCCACCCTAGTGGCTTTGATGGCAGCTATATATGCCCCATGGGTGGATGCCTTGAACGCATCCCAGACCATGAGCCCATCTTTTGAACCCTCATTGATGTCCCAGTAGTCCTGAATGTGCAGGGAGACCAACGCTTCAACTGAGGGCTCACTCACCTACCCCAAGTGCAGCCTCCAAATTCTACGACTATTGCCTGTGGTTCGGCTTAACATTACCTGTAGGGGGGTGAACCCGAGTGATGTGTTCAGTTAGGCAATACATCCAAAGGAATAGGTATGTGTTCCAAGTCAGCCCATTAAAAGTGCTTGTGGTGGGTGATTTTAACAACATCCTAGACTATGGGCTGGACACCTCTAATCCAACTTGGGTGCGGAATCTAAAAGTAGGCCACTGGACGGACACGGCGGCGTTGGAGGAGCTGTGGCAGCACTAACAGGGGGTATGATCAGAAACTCCCCCCCAGGTAATCAGTCTCCGCAATCTGTGGCAACAGTGCTGAATTAGCAAAGGCCAGATCAAGACGGGATGAGGAGGCACTGACGTGGCACTGACTGCGCTCACCAGGATGTTTCCACCTCCACACCTCCTCCAATGCCGCCGTGTCCGCCCAGTAGCCTAATTCTAGATTCCGTACCCGAGTCGGATTAGAGGTGTCCAGCCCATAGTCTAGGATGTTGTTAAAATCACCCACCACAAGCAGTTTTAATGGGCCAAAGGTGGCAATCTTCTCTAAAACCAGGTATAGAACCTCAGTTTTGAAGGGGGGTGGAACATATACATTCACTATTGCCAGTAATTGAGATTCAATGGCAAGGACCATAATTGCATATCTCCCATAGGGATCCGTTATTACATGTTCTATAGCACATGCTAATTTCTTATGTATTAAAATGGCCACTCCCGTGGCATATGAGTGCGTGGAATGTATGGCTCTCTGTACCCAGTTCCTGTTCAGGGATAACATTTTTTTCCTGCAGGAGGATAATATGGCGATTCAGGGATTTGAGGCACTTGAGGACCAATGAACGTTTAAATTTGGAATTTAGTCCGCGGATATGTAATACATTTACGCATCACTTTACATACTGTACATTCATATCATTGCATATAATTTTAAAATACTGTATATACAAGAAGATTTATCATAATAAGGACAGAAACATAGGCAAGAAGGTTACATAGTAGGTGAGGTTAAAAAAAGTCACAAGTCTATCAAGCCCAACCCATGTGTGTGATTATATGTCAGTATTACTTTGTATATCCCTGTATGTTGCGGTCGTTCAGGTGCTTATCTAATAGTTTCTTGAAACTATCGATGCTCCCCGCTGGTATTGTTCATTAGTAAAATTATTTATGTATTGTATATGCTAGCTACAACTGTACAGTCTATTTAAAGTGGTTCTAAAGGTAAAAGTTTTTTACCTTAATGCATTCTCAGCAATTAAGGTAAAAAAATCCTCTGCGTGCAGCACCTCTCCCAGCATCCCCTTATACTTACCTAAACCTGTTCTTAACCCAGCTTAATGCCCGAGAGCAGAAGCTCTTTTTGCTCTCTCTTTGCTCACTGGAGATTACGGCTGGATTCACACCTATGCATTTTTAGTGCTTTTTGCATTTTGCAGATTTGCATTACAGTCCATTTAACATGGTTTCCTATGGAACACGTTCTGTAGTGCAAATCTGCAAAATGCATAGGTGCGAATCCAGCATTAGGCAGAAGTGGAAGCATTGGCACCTGCTGTTGTCAATCACAGCCAATGAGAAGAGAGTAGGGGGTGGAGCCAAGCCACGCTGTGTTTGTTGATTGACACAGAGTGCAGCTTGGGATTGAGCAGGCATGAGTGCCTCCATAGCAAGCCACTTGCTATGGGGGTACTTGGGTGGGGGAGGACCCAAGAGCTCTGATGGGGGACCCCAGAAAAGGAGGATCAGGGCTGGTCTGTCCAAAACCATTGCACAGAGCATGTAAATATGACAGGTCTTTGTTACATTTAAAAAAAATTCCTTCAGAATCATTTTAAAGTGCGACAACCCAACATCAAACTGCCATTTGAGTGCAGGGTAGATCAAAAAATACATAGCAGGAAAAAGGCAGGTCACACATCTGTCCAACAGCAGATCACTCAACAGTGCTAGATGTGTGTTGTTCAGTGTAGGTCTCTTCCACCCATGCATACTGCAAATGACAGTCCCTGCAACCCTCTCCTACCCATTGTTCATTACTTCCAACACTGTTCACCTCTGCACCCCCTGCACCCCTCTTTCAGTGCTGTTTATATCTGTTTCCCCTGCAACCCCCTTTTAACACTACTCACCACTACCACCCTCTACCAACACTGCACCTCTGCATCCCCTCCCACCCTCTTCTAGTACTACTCCCCATTGCATCTCTTGTCACCTGTTTCTAATACTGAACCCCTATAAGCCTCCTGCTACCCTCTTTCAACACTGGTTACCTCTATATCCCCTGCCACCCTATTCCAACACTGCTTACCTCTGTGGCAATCTGTAAAGCTCTTCTTTTAAGCAAGTGCCTCAGTCTGCCCAGAAACGATGCTCCACTATACTCTCCAGCTGTATAGATTGCTCTGACACTGAATGCGGGGAAGTGTACAAGGAGGTCCTGGGCCACAATGGTTGGCTGTCATTAATGTTACTGGCATATATGCAGTAACACTAAATGCATGCATGTGTAATAGGCTTAGTGAGGCCCACAATGTGCTTCTGGGACACAGATCAAGACACATAGATCCACGAACAATCAATAGGACAATCAGAACTGTCCGAGCAAATCCAGTACAGTTGGCAAGTTTGTATGTAGCCAAATGCATGCTCTGTTTAGAAGTATGTAATGCACTCCAAAGTGGATATAGTGTAAGACTCAGAAGTGTGCATCTTGCAGTCCAGTGTACAACCAAAAGTTACCCTCCCCTCCATAATGCACAGCTCTGTCAACCCCAAAGACCTATGCACCACATTCTGATAGTTGTAGTTCCCAGTATTCAGATAAGAGGCATGCTGAGAGTTGCAGATCCATTGCAATGCTAGTGATGGTGCCCTGCAGTCGTATATAAATGAGACACGATATGTTGGCAGCTGTACTCCTCACATAAAAATATATGTTAAACTTGCTGGGAGTTAGTTCTGCAGTAACATGTACTTTTACCATGACAGGGAAGGCATGTGTTGGATCAGAGTCTCCTCTCATACAGACTCTGGGGCAACAGGGAGAAATCAGAGCCTATAACTCTTTTCCTCCTTAAAGTACTGTGATATAATTACATCACCCCAGTGGCCTCTATCAATGGTTTAACTTGTTTGACATCAAATCCTTTCCTATTATAAACTATATATAGGCCAGAAAGGAGAGAGTGAGGAGAGGGCCCTAACATATGTCTGATTGAAAATCATCTTGGGGTTGATGGGCATACCAGGGGCACAGCCTGGGATACAGCAGTAAACTGATTTAAAAGTGGGACTGTTCTGGCAAATTCGGGACAGTTGGCAACCTTGGGATATCATGGAGTCAGGCAGGGAGCTATGTGTAAGCCAATGTTGCTGGTACAGCAGACACCCTGTTGTTTGGTGTCTAGGCCAGGGCTGTCCTTTGCTACAAAGGCTGTGTTGCAGCAGGAAATCCAGTGGATGTGTAAACAGGCCTGTCTCTAAATGAGAAGCTGCATGCTAGCTCTCAATCCCTAGGTAGCCACATAGTCCAGAAGAATATATATTATAAATATAGTGATATTCAGTGGGATTCAGCTTATGACTGTAAATAGCAAAACGTATTGCTTCTGATAGAATACTGAGCTTCAGTGCTTTATCCTGTGTCTAAAAATTGAATATACAGGGGAATTACCAGCAAGGCAATAACCCATGACACTGACTGGCAGTTTCTCAAAATGATAGCTCCCTTCTTACATAACTTGGTACACTCAGAGCTTTTTAATATGCATTCCATAATAAAAGAGATGAGTAGTAAATTCAGGAGGGGGGTAGACTTGCCATTAAACAAACAATGCTCAAGAAAGTCTGGTTTTATCTCTCAATCAAACATCTGGGATTCTGTGAACCCTATCTACTAACCAATGAGACAGCACAACAGAATTCCACATTCTCCCAGTAGTAAAATGTTCCCCATGCTCTGAAGAACAAACAGATTGCAAAGGGGAGCAATAAAAATAATTTTAACTTTATTAGACTTAGTTAGGGGCAATTCAGCAAAATAATATGTTTTTGCACATGGTGGGTTTAGCATACAAAATGGTTTTAACTTGTGAAGGAAGAGACAGAAATCAAAATATATTACAAATGAATGAAAAAAAAAATCAGTCATTAGAAAAAAGCTGATATATATATATTGTAGGTATACTATAGTATTTTCCCCTAATACTTCATGGAGTAAGTTAAATATTTGGCCATATGTTTATAAATAATAGTAATAATAACAATTAAAAGCTTAAAAGTGAAAACAAATATAAAAGCACAAAAAATGTAATATGAAATGAGGCTGTACAATCAGATCATGTGAGCAGTCTTTTACAGTGCTACAGTAAGACTATGTGACCTGCCTGCTCTTACACAGTTTTGGACATTTAGTAACTTAGCATCTTGAGAGTAAATAAAATACTGACATGATGACCACATACATGTCTTCGATTAGTATTTTGTTCCATTAGAACTTTAATTACTACCAGGTGAGCTGTTTGTTTTCTATATAAGCTTTAACATGTTAAATGTAATTTTAAAAGTCATTTTCAATATTTTTAAATCTGCAGCTTTCATTAAAGTAATAAAAAAGTTCATGTCTCCCACTTGTGCTCCTGCACTTTCACCCTGTTACACGATGAAGACTGTAAGTGGATGTTTTAACACACATTATGCAGACATGGACCACTGTTGACATTATCTGCAAACCCTCCCTGAAAAATGAAGTAAAGAGGTTGCTTGAGTGTATATACAGTATGTAGATAGAAAGTGGCTGCAGAAGATGAGCAGCACTGATATTAAAAAAAAAAAAAGATGTTTGTTTTTAATACACAATGCCTTAGGAAACTGAACTTTATTCATGTAGGGTTTACACGTACTTTAGGATTAAATTTTATCAACCAGTGGGGTTGCTTTAATAATAAAACTGGAGTGCAAAATCCGGTGCAGCTGTGCATTGTAGCCAATCAGCTTCTAACTTCAGCTTGTTCAATAATAAAAAAAAAGCCTTTAGGCTGATTGGTTTCTATACAGAGCTACACCAGATTTTGCACTTTCCAGTTTTAGTAAATAAACCCCAGTGCTAATAAAAAAATAAGCAAAATTGGTGAAGCTAATTGTGCACTTGAAATTAATACAGGCTGGTAAAGCAATTGCTCTTTTGCTTAATCATTCTTTTAGCAGACGGCCCAGCACACGCAACTGATCCTGAAGGTTAAGCTAGCTGAATGACATTGCCAAAATATGGCCAGCTATGTCTCTGCTATCTCCACCCCTTTGCTTAAAAGGAGCAGGGATTCCCTTCTTTATGAACCAGTGACAGCAGGAAGCTACCATATATAGAAGTAGTAGAAATACTACATCTATAAATGATAACTATCTCCTGCTGAACAGGGGGCGAACAGGCTAAAATAAAGCCCTTTTAAGCAAAGGGGTAATACCTGAGAGGCCAGGCTGCACTATTATACCAAGAGGCGAGATTTAGATTATTAGAGATATCCCACTTGTGACTAGTTCTATTTAAGAACATATGGCCTGACTAAGCTTAGAGAAATGTAAATGTGGCACTAGACTTTTCACTTGTATTCACAATTCTGCAGTGCAACTGAACAAGTATGTTGAATTGAAATTACATCACAAACACTTTCCAAACACCAGTGTGCGTGCATCCTTAAGCAGGCCATACATGGGTCGAATTCCAAAAAAATTTTCTTGCGAAAATCGTAACTAAGAATTCTCTTTCAAATTTCGCACCATTAGTGGGCTGCAGCAAAGGCCGTTTTTTGTGTCAAATTTGAGTGATGGGGCATAATGGAAATTTTTGGAAAAGCAAACAAATTTCTAGTCAATGATGGGAGAATCGTGCGATAAATATAATCAAAAAAGAAATGTGCATGAGCTGTGACCTGGAAAAAAAAAAAAGAAGATTCCCAGCCACAAATTGTCTTTTCTGCAGCAACATGAGGTGAAATTTAAGGCTTGCATCTCAGAACTCTTTTCTACTAACTACCCACCAATCCTGAGACAGGTGACGAACCTGATGGAGCAATGGTCCTCTCTCCCTTCATCGTGGTTAGGCAAAAATCCCTTTCCTGTCTCTTTGCGAGACCTTTGGTCTACCTGAATTAGAATTGTTCTGATACTTCCAAATTAAAAACCTCCACGCAACCAAAAAACACAGACACTCCCCTAAACCAATTCACTAGCTTCAAATATACATGTAAAAGAGATCCACATACTAGAGGACTAATCTCACCCCTCTATTCTTAACGTCTAGTCAAACCTGACCTTGGGCGTACCCTTGACATTGCAGACTGGTCTGAGATCTTGTTGGTAACCAAATCATCCTCCCCTAATGTCCGAGCAGTAGAAGCCAACTATAAAGTGCTAACCCGCTGGTACGTAGTACCATCCAGAGTAGCTAAATATGTTTTCGCGGCTGTAGGGATCAGGGCACTCACTTACATATTTGGTGGACCTGTCTAATAGCCCAAACCTTCTGGAACTATATCTTTGCTCTTGTCTCCAAAATGTTTGGAATGCCGCTGCAGTCTGACCCAACTACTGCACTCCTTAACTTGAGACCTGAGAGCTTATTACATACCTAATTCAAACTTCTTGTCCAACTCCTTACAGCTGCAAAACAAACTATAGCAAAAGCAAAGAAATCCCCTTCTTTGGTAGTAGCTGAAGCAAAACACAGGATGAACTGTACCATGATACATGCCAAGATGGCAGCTATATAAATTGATCAGATCCCCAAATTTGACAAAATATGGCACCCTTGGGTAACACACTTCCTACCGCCGACTTTTGATGACACTATCCTCCTGGCGTGGTAGCTAACATTACTCTGTTGCTACTACATCTCTCGCTAGCTCTCAGGTCAACCTTGTCAACTTCCTTTCCTCTCAATTCCCTCTATCTATAGGCTTTCTTTCCTTTCTCTCATAGGGTTTTGAAGCTCCCTTTGTCTCATAGATCACAGCCTTTCTCCTTATTCTCCCTACAGCTACCCCTTTCGGCACTCCCAAGCAGCCTAACCTCACCAGTGCACACTCCCTAAATCAGCTGTATGAGACTTCAGCTTCACCCGCCAGTATATTACAGTACATAACCAGTAAAAAACATACCTCCATATGTGCACTTTGTTTACCCAATCCAGTCTATTAGGCACACCACCTAAACACCCTCTACTATTTCACCGACCATAGAAACACTGCTTTTTGCGTAGTTTTACCAGTGGCCTCTTCATGACAACCAGCCTATCTCTGTAATATACCTGAGGCCACTACACTGGATGTACTGTTACCTCAATAATCCCACATTAACACAAATGGTTATATTTTGTAACTCATTGTTTGTTCTGCCTACCAACTAGCCTATGTTTTATATAGGTTAATTCCCCCTGTCTTGTAATGCTCAGTCGACACCTCTGTTATGTTTTGTATTGAAAACTCAATAAAACTCTCTAACAAGAAATTAAAGGCTTGCTTGGTTGAATTTCAAAATCAATGGTGGCACCATCAGATCACCAAACGCATGAAATTTCTGATTTTCTAAAGAAAATTAGTTCAGGATTCGACCCATGTATGGCTGGCTTTAGGGTGAACTAAAAAGAACAGCTACACTGTAACATCTTAATATAGCAACTGTTACTGTCAGACTGTGTGCATACATTAAATCTCTTGTTATCTTTATATGGCTAATATTTCAACTTACAAATCCCACCATTAACCTAGTATCTTGTTAGATCAAAAGAATGTTGATTAGTTTATGCCTTTCTTTGATCATTTTCCATTGTTCATTTTACAAAATCCAAAGTTAGTGGGAAATGCATAAAATAATGAGACATATTTTGTCAAAAGTAAAATCCTGCAAGTTTACATGATGTACAAAAACATCATGCATTCAGTGATACCATTTGAAATGCTAGATGCTTTTTAATATGCAAAATGTTATTTTATGGTATCAGCATCATACAGTTCTTGATCAACATGGCTGGAATGCGAGAGAAAGAAGCAGCAGAAGGAGCCAAGCAGTTTATGTGCTGAAAGGGGGATGCTGATAGAAGGAGCAAACAGCAAGGAATGAGCACATCAATTGGCTGCTTCTACATTCACTGTCTAGTTACAGGCTGGGGCTCTGCATTGAAACTGAATATTGTTAAAAAAGCTGTTTTTTTTTCAATGTTATCATTAAACAGGCTATTCATTTTGGAAAGGCAGAGTGATAATGTCACACTCTCCAACTCATGCAATCAAAGAATGCTTTACACTCTTTGAGAAATTGCAAAGCATTCTCTGAATGGCACCCGTGCCAAGCAGGCAATTTCCTATGTTCAGATTCCAGCATTCTCCACCAGATGTCACCACCATCCCTGCCCCTTCCCTTATAGAGCTGATGTAACTTGGGGAGCTGTGAGCTAGTCTCATCACCATCAGGATTAGTCATATGCACTGGGTCTTTGTTTTTTGTTTGTTTTTTTGGCTGCCACAATTGTTATTGACCATGGCTTTACAATTAGGGACTTTTTGTGGAATTTTAATTTTTTAAATAAAGGACTTTTCAAATGTTTGGGTGTCTTTATCTCTAGCTGACAGATTTAACCTTCCTAACCTTCCTAACCTTCCTTTAACTCCCTTCCTGCTCAGGCCAATTTTCAGCTTTCAGTGCTGTCACAATTTGAATGACAATTATACGGTCATTCAACACTGTACCAATCTGAAATGTTTATAATTTTCTTGACACAAACAGAGATTTCTTTTGGTGGTATTTAATCACCACTGGGTTTTTTATTTTTTGCTAAAATGCGTTTTTTCTGAAAATCAATCAATTTCGATGTACTGACAGTCTCATTTCCTGAGGCATGAAAACACCAGGACAGTACATATATTCCCAAATGACCCCTTTTTTGGGAAATAGACAGCCCAAGGTATTTAGTAAAAGGCATGGTTGAAGTTTGTTTTGTCACTTTTTTTTTTTTACATACTGTCACCAGTTCAGTACAGAATCAGCATATAACTGGTGTGGCGGTGATCAGGGACGCTTACTGGTCACAGTATGTAAAATAAAAAATAATAATGATAATTTTATTTTTTTCAGTTTATTTCATTTTTTATTACTATTTTTTATTATTTAAGTTTTTTTTAACACACTGTGACCAGAGCAATATGGTGTTACCATAGTAATACTGTACTACTCTGGGGAACTGATCAGGATTTGGACACAGCGGGTGACAAGGTCCCGCCAAGCCGTCACTTAGCGATAGGCTGGGCTGAAAGTGGTTAAGGTGTCTGATATGCAGTTTGGAAGGGGACTCTACACATTTGTTTTTTCATTCTTGAAGGACGTGCTACAGTAAAAAAGGGTATTTACAAAGAAAAAAAAAATTAAACAGTTTAAAATGTTGGCAAATTACATTCATTGCCAGCTTCCTTCTTTTTTTAAATAAAACCTCTTCAAAGGTGATGTTTTTTTTAAACAATAATGTTGGCAATGACAGCTGCCAAGGTAATTTGCAAGCATTTTAAAATCTTTTTCCTTTGTGAATGTCAGTGGGAAAAAAATCATTGTTCCTGGCTGCATGGAATTGTTTAAAATTATTTTTTGCATTGGTTAATGTTCCCCAGGGTAGTGCCAACCCCCCCCATGCTATTTTTTGACACCCTCTGGCCTATTAGCAAAGAAAATGGGCATTTTAAATTTGACAGATTCAGCTCCCATTCATTTCAACTTCTTTAAACACTTGCTGAACCAAACCCAGGGCAGTTTGACTCTTTACTAATAACAGTCCTGCACTGTAAGCTAAGAACACTGATTTTGTGATGTAAAAAATAATGATCTGTTTGCCTTATTTATTCTTAGAGGAAGCAGCTAATTTTTGCAAAATTTACCCAGTTTCAGTTCTACTACTTTGAACTCTACTACTTTAGTCCAGTTTTGGTCTCTCTTATTTCTCACTGCCTGTAAATTACACTATTTTTCAGTTTACATTTTTTTCCCCGAAAAATAAATATGAAATGTTTAACAAGCTTAAGAATATCCTGCTGTAATGATCTGTATGAATGCATTTTACAATCCATGTTGGCTATTTTACAGATTGTTACATGTGATATACATTTTACATTTTGCTTTACTGGGTATAGGTCTTGATGAACGTCACCCTAAACTCAACGACATCTCTGCTCATATCCTTCTAGCAGCAAGATTGTCGATTGTCCACCAATGGTTATCCCCAAATACTGTAACTAGAATTGAAGTGATCACCTTGGTGCACACCCATGGTTCTTATGAATGAATGTTTGCGTAGGACGCTTGTCCTCTGTTCAGGAAATCTGGTCTCAATGGCTTGTATAGTATCATACCCTGCCCTAATGAACTAACATTGACTGTTCATCTTAGACAGCCTTATGCCGCGCACACATGATTGCACATTTCGACAACAAAATCCATGTTTTTTTTCCGACGGATGTTGGTTCAAACTTGTCTTGCATACACACGGTCACACAAATCAAATTCCGAACGTCAAGACGTACAACACGTATGACGGCACTAGAAAAGGGAAGTTCAATAGCCAATGCTCCACCCTTTGGGCTCCTTCTGCTAATCTCGTGTTAGTAGAAGTTTGGTGAGAGACGATTCGTGCTTTTCAGCCTCGTGCTTTTCCGATCGTTACTGCTCTTCAGTTTGTGCTTGTGAGTTTGTATCTGGTTTTCAGTGCGTGTAGTCAGTTCGCATTTGTTTTTCAGTGCGTATAATTATAGTACATATTTGATTTTCAGTGCGTTCTTGTCCGCTCGTTTCTAATTTTCAGCTTGCTCTTCTCAGGCCTTTCTGATTTTCAGTGCGTTCTGTTATGCCGCGTACACAAGAACGGACTTTCCGGCATACTTGGTCCGATCGTGTGTAGGCTTCGGCTGACTTTTTTTTCCCAAAAGTCCGCCGGACCTAGATTTGAAACATGTTTTAAATCTTTCCGTCAGACTCAGTTCCTGACGGAAAGCCCGTTCGTCTGTATGCTGGTCCGACGGAAAGCCCGTTCGTCTGTATGCTGGTCCGACGGACCAGATACGACGCAAGGGCAGGGTATTGCATCTCACGCTTGCTGCAATAGGAAAAACAAATTTTCCTATTGCGGCGAGCGTGGGGCATACCAGGCCCTTAGGTCTGGTATGGATTTTAAAGGGAACCCCCTACGCCGAACAAACGTCATGGGGTCGCCCCTAGAATCCATACCAGATCCCGATCCGAGCACGCAGCCCGGTCGGTCAGGAAAGGGGGTGGGGACGAGCGAGCGCCCCCCTCCTGAACCGTGCCAGGCTGCATGCCCTCAACATGGGGGGTGGGTGCTTTGGGGGAGGGGGCGCCCTGTGGGGCCCCCCCACCACAAAGCACCTTGTTCCTATGTTGTTGAGGACAAGGGCCTCTTCCCGACAACCCTGGCCATTGGTTGTTGGGGTCTGCGGGCGGGGGACTTATCGAATCCGGGAGCCCCCTATAATAAGAGGGCCCCCAGATCCCGGCCCCCCACCCTATGTGAATGAGTATGGGGTCCAAGAAGCCCAGAAGCCCAGAAGTCCAGGCCTCCGCTGGCAAAAGAGCGGCATTAAGATAGCTGAGGAGCCGGCAGAAGAACTGGAACACCGGGAGAAGGGGCCAGAGAGAGTAGAGAAGAACCAACCGGACGCTGGGAGAAGAGGAACCAGAGGGACCCCCGAAGTCAGAAGAAGACCCCCGAAGCCAGAAGAAGACCCCCCGGAGCTGTCTAATAAATTACTTTAAAAACCTGTGTAGTGTGTTTTATTATTGACACTTTTTCCCTAGGTGAATGGGTAGGGTACCATGTACCCCATACTCATTCACATAGGGTGGGGGGCCGGGATCTGGGGGCCCTCTTATTATAGGGGGCTCCCGGATTCCGATAAGCGCCCTGCCCACAGACCCCGACAACCAACGGCCATGGTTGTCGGGAAGAGGCCCTTATCCTCATCAACATGGGGACAAGGTGCTTTGTGGTGGGGGGCCCGCAGGGCGCCCCCTCCCCCAAAGCACCCACCCCCATGTTGAGGGCATGTGGCCTGGCATGGTTCAGGAGAGGGGGGCGCTCGCTCGTCCCCACCCCCTTTCCTGACTGACCGGGCTGCGTGCTCGGATCGGGGTCTGGTATGGATTCTAGTGGCGACCCCACGCCGTTTTTTCGACGTAGGGGGTTCCCTTTAAAATCCATACCAGACTTAAGGGCCTGGTATGCCCCGTGACGGGGCTCGCAAGGTGTCAATCTCGCCGATAAAAACGAAAAGTCCAAAACATACAACCCCCCTCAATTTTTTACAATGGGCCATCAGAGAGGGTGAGGAATCTGATAAGTGGACCTTATAGTTTTGTCTTTAAATACTCCTTAAAATAAATGTTATACTGATGTTGGCCAAGAATGTTTGTGTCTAATCTGTTCTTTTTTCTTGTTTGACTCCACAGTTTCCTTCAACGCCACAGGAATGGCACTGTGGCTTCCCAATTTGCCCAGCGGTGGGACTTTCCCAACTGCAGAGGGGCAATTGATGGGAAACACGTCCACATCGTGCCTATTATAATTACAAGGTGTTTAATAGTATTGTGATGTTGGCAGTGGTGTCGGCGACATATGAGTTTCTCTATGTGGACGTGGGGAAGAATGGCCAGATGTCAGATGATGGAGTCATCACCCAGACAGAGTTCTACACACGGCTCCAAAATGGTGGCTTGGGATTGCCACCTGCTGAAGAGAACATGGAAGGACTTTCATTTGTCTTTGTCGCTGATGAAGCGTTTGGGCTGGGTGATCACTTGATGCGGCCGTTCCCGATGAGGACCCTCACCCCGGACCAGAGGGTTTTTAACTACCGGCTGGCCAGAGCCAGAAGAGTGGTGGAGAATGCTTTCGGGATAATGGCCAGCCGGTTCTGCCTATTCCTTACGGCAATCAACATGGCAGAATATAAACTTAATCATATAATCCTTGCATACTGCATTCTCCACAAATATTTAAGGAGAAATTCAATGAACTATGTTGCCTCAGTTGGGCCTGAGGCCGGACTTAACGAACAAACCCTGACTTGAAGCTGGCCATCCTGGCTTGCCCACCCAAAGCACCCCGTGAAGTCCGTATCAAATATATGAAGTACTTTGTGGGTAGGGGGGCCATTTATATGCCAGAAAATCTTTCATAAACATTTTAAAAATATTTTTTTTAGTTAAACTGATATATTATTTCCTTTGATTTACTGCTTGTGTTTCTTTTAGCTGTCTCCTAGTTTATCCAATGGGCTTTTTTTGCCATTTTCTTCAATAGAGCAAACGTAATTTAGTTGATACATGAGGTGACAATCTCTTCTTCAGCAAACTATTATTATGTTGTGGGTCTGCTCCACACACATCTTGTTTTCGTTGTTAATGTATGTAATGCTTTACTGATAAAAATATACATCATTTTCAGCACCATGAATGAATTTTGGGGAGTTACGAAAATGGCATGATTGTAGCAAATTATAAAGCACTGTGGGGGTTATTTACTAAAGGAAAATCCACTTTGCACTCCAAGTTTCAAGTGCAAAAATGCTCTTGAAACTGCAATTGAAACTACACTGAAAGTGCACTTGTAGTGCAAAGTGCATTTGTCTTTATTACATAAATCCCATTTCAGTATAAACACCAACTTAGTCCAAAAAATGATATTGAGCATTGAAAGAAGCAGCCACACATTGTTGAGTAGAAAACTTTTTACTCTGTGCACATTCACATGTGCGTTAGAAAAGGCTTTTTGAACAAACCAACATATTTTAGTAATAACATTTTTGTTTTTGACAGTACAAATAGCCTTTTTTGTGTTAAAGCAGGCATGTTTAAAACCATAAAACAATACACAACTCAGGAACTTACAAAGTTCAACTTTGACAAAGTGAAGGCAATATCAGACATTAGTATGTCCAAACTGTGTTGATATTGCCTTTATCAGATGGGGTGATGGGGTGATGTGGTGATGTCACCCCTGTGAAAGCCAAATTTTGAAGATGCACACAAATTGGGAGTCAAAATGTGGATTTCTCTCCTGATCCCATGCCTTTTTACAACATGTGCTAGCTCCCATCATGGGGGATCAATAGACGAGTTTCGGGGGTGCAACCACTTCCTCTCATCTACTACGCGGAAGGGGTTGCACCTCCAAAACGCGTACCCTGATATCCCATGATGGCAGATAGCACATGTTGACACACTGTGTGCATCTTCAAAATTTGGCTTTCTAAAAAATATTTAAAATGTGTGAAAATAATAAAAACACAAACTAGAAGAATTTTTTTTAGATTCTGCCTAAAACATCAATGATGTTTTTGAGTCTTTTTTCCACATCATTGAGGTCTTCCTTGATCTTCTGTAAATCACGATTGCACACCATGATCTCCCCAATGAGGACGTGTGCACTTGCACTTGTGAAATGAGATTCTTCTTCCACAACATCCACATCACCTAAAATAAACAACACACCATGTATTATAAATATGCAGGCATCCATCTATTACCTGAAGCTGTGGTCTCAGACACTCACCTGTGGTCACTATTTTGCCCACTTCATAAACCTCTCCTTCCTCCACATCTTAGTACACAGATATTTGAGGCGCAAAATAGTAATATGAAACATTGCTTGGAAGTGTCATACAATTGTCTTTTTTGGCAGAGTTCCAAGCTGAAGACATTATTTTTTTCCCTTTATAAAGCTGGAATGCTCACCCTTTTTGTACAATTTTCACACATGGTGATACCCCTAGTATCCACTGGAGTACCTGTGTGGGACACCCTAAAAAGGGTGTTCTGGTGTCCCACACTAGTGCTCCTGCATCCAGATGTGTAAACAGCTGCTGAGTGTCCTCTCCTTACACTGAATAAAGTTTGCATTTCATTCTAGTTACAAACCCATCTAGACAACAAACTTATTTTAATACAAATAGGCATGAACAAATGTAGTTAACCTGCATCTGCCAAAAACATTGTATTAGTGGGCGAACAAATGATGTTTACTACGAACGATTACTGTGCCCACAAACCTGAAAGTTGCCATTTTAAAATGTACAACAGTAAAGAAAAGCACATGGAGCAGCATGCAAGTAATAATGATAGGAACACACGACAACTGCTTATTTTTTTGAAGAACTCTCTTGATCTTTCTGTACTGATCGTGCTCCCTCAATTTCAGGTCTGACCAGCGTTTCCCTAATTGATCCTTGGATTGCCGTACCCCAAAATTCTTCTGCAGACTTTTCACAACTTTAGCCATGATCTTGGCCTTGGGTTTGGGTAAGGTCCATGCTTCCCATCATAGCCTGGCCCTCTTCAAGATGTCCACCATCTCCACCATCTCTATAAAGGACATATTTGAGGCCTTAAATCTCCTCCAGGATTGGGACATTCGTGGATCCGGCCTTTCGTCGTTGCTGCTGCTGTCTGCATGCACTTGCTCTTTCTTCGCCATGTGCTCTCCCACTGCGCTGAATGACAAGGGGCGGGGAAGAGACTAGAAAGAACATCAGGGGTGGGTGGAGTTTCACGCATGCACAGTGTATATAAAGCGTAACACGGGTGCGTCGTACGTACGATCTGTGAGCGGTGGAAGAAGTAGTGGAAGCGCTGAACGTAATAACAAAGGAACAATTGAACTTGGTGCATCAGTGGCCTATTCTGCTTCTAGATTGAGGCCTATATTGGGACAACATTAGAAGAGTTTAGCCTGACATTAGGGTTTGTCTTGTGTTGTGTCTTGCAGAGAAAATGGATCCATTCAATGATAGGGAATTTCTAGCAAGATTCATTGACATGTTCAGGGAGCTGCCCTGTCTGTGGCAGATGAACCACCCGTTTTTTAAAAAGCTAGGAAAGAGGAAAATTGGTGGCATGAGGAGTACTTATCCTAGGGATCGAAACAAGGTCCATAATTCCCAGAGATCAGGAGCAGCATATGACGTTTATGTACCCAGGCTGTGGTACTATGACAGACTGCATTTTCTGTCAGACCAGAGTGAACCCAGGCCAGCACTCTCCACTCTTCCTTCAAGGCTTCCTTCCACCTCAGCTGGGGCTTCCGATGTCCAACCTGGGCCTTCCACCCAGGAAGATGTGGAGAAGGCCAGCTTGAGTCAGGTAGAGCATTGTTCAACATCGTTCTTGTCATAAAATTAATGATGTTAACTAGATGTTATTATTGATCACTAATTGCTGATTTAACAAAATGGTATAGATATCAATAGACAGTAGTGGCCAAAAAGGATTGGGACAGGAATGAAAAATGCTGGGCTCAAAATGATAGTCTTTTCTATTTGTTAACATTCAATTTGCAACAGTCATGAGCTCAAAATTGTGTGTGATTGATGACCAAAAAACTAAAACTATGTCCCTTTTTCATACACAGGAAAGCCTCAGCCAGGAGGTGACGGTGGTAAGTGGCAGCCAGGAGGTCGACCATCGTCCTCCTCCACCTCCTGCCACAACTCCAACACCAGAGCCACAGCCTGGAAGGAAGCATCTAAGGAAGACAAGAGTGTGATGGCCTGGGTTCAGTCTGGTCTGGCAAAAGATGCAGGCTGTTGTATGACCACAGCCTGGAGACATATGTCATCTGCTGCTGTTCCTGATCTCTTGGACTCCTGGAACGGATTGCGCTCACTATTATATGGACTCCTCAGGCCACCAATTTTGCCTGTAAAATAGTTTTGATGTGTGCCTTGGGGTACAAAGACTTTTACCAGTTTATCCAGCGTTGCCTTCCTCTTTATTTTGTTATGACCCATAATAAATGGCTATTTTTTTAAATACTTGCCTATGTGTTTTAGTTCAAAAAGCACAGTTTGTTTGTGAGTAGGCAGGTACATTTAAAAAATATAATGTCAAATTAACAAGGGACACCCCCTTGTTTAACCTCCTTGAGGTTAAAAATACAAGATAATAATGGTGTTGTACTAACTTGACACACAAAACGAAAAAAATATTATGGAGAACACTAGGGAAAAAAAAATAAAACAGGAGATCTTGATAAAAAATAAAAATCACTATAAAAATAAATACAAAACATTATGGAGATCTGCGAAAAAATAACTAATATTATTCATGAGATCACGAGAAATAATAAAGAAATCATTTTTTCAGAACTCTGTGTGAATATCAGCAGCAAAACAACTTCATTATTCAAGCATATAAAGAAGAAGAGAATGCACTGCATTAAAAGATTTAAAAATTTGCAGCGTGACGAATGTGCTATCTCCATTACGAATGCTAGTTTTACCAGACTGAGCACTTCCGTCTCATAATTGATTTAGAGCATGCGTGGAACTTTGTGCATCGGAATTGTGCACATACGATCGGAATTTACGAGATCCAGATCTCAAATTTTGTTTGTCGGAAATTCCAACAGAAAATGTCCGATGGAGACTACACATGGTCAGAATTTCCGACAACAAGCTCCCATCGAACATTTGTTGTTGGAAAATCTGATCATGTGTACGCGGCATTAGTCTTCATCAATTTTTGTGGTATGCAGTAGTCTTTAATTACGTTTTTCTTGTTATATACTTTTTCTTCACTCGTATTATTGTACTCCTTTCATGTCAAATGGCGTGGGAGTCTTCCCCCAATCCATACTCCTTTCATGTGAAACTTCTCTCAATGTCAATTGACACTCTATAATATTTCAACGTCTGGAATGAATGTATCTAAAAATTTATATTCAATAAAAATGTTTTGAAATTAAATTGCCGGCAATACAATACCATTACTGGCAATACAAAAATGTTAAAAAAACGGTGTGGGAGTCTTCCCCCAATCCATACCAGGCCCTTAGGGTCTGGTATGGATGGAACCCCACACTACAATGTAAAAAAAAAGGTGTAGGGCCCCCCAAAATCCATACCAGACCCTTACCCGAGCATACAACCAGGCAGGTCAGGAAAGGGGGGAGGCAAGCGAGCGCCCCCCCCTCCTGAACCATACCAGGTCGCATGCTCTTAACATGGGTGGCGCTTTGTAGATGGGAACAAGGGCCTCTTCCTGAAAACCTTGGGCTGTGGTTGTTGGTTCCCCAAGGCTAAACACTGGGGGCAGAGTGAAACGCATTGGGGGCATGGTCTGGAGGGAGCCCAGGCTGAGGTTGTCTCTCTCATACCACCATAGGACTCCGTGGATGTGCGGCAACAGGGATCTTTTCTCTCTTCTTCTGATGACTACAGGAGCTGGGATGAGCTCCATCCCTTGCTGACACTCCTGCAGTTGTTGCAGCATTACCCACACTACTCCCCATAGTGATCGAGCCTGAGCGGAACACTAAACAAACCGTGAGTCACTGTGGTTTGGGGGTCTGTGGGCAGGAGGCTTATCAGAATCTAGAAGCCCCCTTTAACAAGGAGGCCCCCAGATCCCGGCCCCTTCCCTATGTGAATGAGTATGGGCTACATTGTACCTCTACCCATTAACCAAAAAAGTTCCCCATATTTTGAGGCCATGTGGCCTGGTATGGTTGAGGAGGAGGGGTGCTCACTTGCCCCCCCCTTTCCTGTCCTGCCAGGCTGCATGCTCGGACAAAAGTCTGGTATGGATTATATGGGGGACTCCAAGCTATTTTTAAAAAATAATTTTGGCGTGAGGTTCCCCTTAAAATACATGCCAGACCCAAAGGGCTTGGTATGGATTGGGGGGGGCACGCAGTATTTTTTCACTTTTTTCTATTGCCGGCAATGTTTTTTTCTTTCATTCATCTGTCACCAGGGAAGCCCGTTGACAGCTCATGACTCAACCATTGTTAAGGACGCAGCAGCCAGCTTTCCGGACCACTCCTTAACAGCCAGCTTATCACTGTGCCCTAACTGGGCAAAGCTTTGCCCAATCAGGTCTTAGAATGCACTGTGTAGCGCAAATTAAGGTGTTCGCCGAACGGGCAAACAGGCGATGTTCGGGCCAAACTAATTCTCAGCTGGAACTGTTTGCCCAACTCTAAGAAACACATATTTTGTACCCTATCTTAAAAAATTCTATACTGACAGTCGAAGCACTATTGCACTGCACACAGCAACTGAAAGAAATACTAGTAAGCCAATAGTGTTTTTTTGAATTTGATAGACATGTAACTATTGAATTCTTAGGTGGCATTTTTTTTAATACTGACTATGTATGCAGGTGATATTAATATCACAGGAAAACTCTCAAAACTACAGTAAAAAAGGTTACTAAGTTATAATGAAAAAAAGAGTCCTTACTTCTAAATGATATATGAATTATCATGTTTATGCTACATTAACAAAACTGTTCAGTGTTAACTTCAGAAATAGAAGCATATAGATCTCTGGAGGATGCTCACATGGGCAGTACAGTTTGTTCCAGACAAGCAAGTGATACAGTATGAAGCAGGCACAAAGGATTCTGGATGCGATCATGTAAATGAGCACAGAAAGTTACGTGTAAGGCAAAGTTATTAATCATGCCTTAGTGTGTATATGGCTTCAATTAAGATTGTTGATAAAGTTTGAATTATGAAAGATACCTGAGGATATGTCCTGAAAATTATTACATTCCTACTCAAAATACCTAAGTACATTTTTTTTTAATTTAAGCTTGTAACCCTGCTTTTGCTGGAGTGAGTAATTCTGTTGAGAGAGACCGTAATCATCCAGAAAACCTTATCTGCTAGGAGGAACAATCTGCTTTCTAATCCACTAGGGACAGTGTCTGACCTTTTTAGTCATATTTGGTTGTTCAAGCAAACAAAATCTATATTTCTATGCATTGCAGAAAGGGGATATTTAAATTAATCTGGAACACAGAAATGTAGTGTTTGCTTTTTGTTTCTATAATTATTTCTTGAATGTGTAAGTCCATGTCTTACTAAAAAATCATGCACCAAATCAGATGGTATTAAGACACAAATTTAACAAAATGTGCTCAGATGTGGACTATAATGCATTTTCCTACAAGTTATGATAGCACTGAGGTAAAAGTCTTGCAAGCTATCACTTTGAATCCATCAATGTAATGATCAAAAGCGTATATATATATATATACCTGTGTGACACCTGTGTGTCCACATACTGTATGCATATAAATTATCTGCCGCTGACACTGCTCACAATCCCATAATGTGCAAAATATATAACTAACCATAAAGTGTCACGCTAAACAATCAATTTCATATATCCTCCAATATAGCACTGGAGTGTTGGCAATTTTTCTTAAAGTTTGGAGCACCTCTCACAAGTATTATTCTTTGGCATAACCAACACTAGTAGGGGGGAGCACCGAAGTGTTGCCGCTTTTTCTTAAAGTTTGGAGCGTTAGAGTGTATAAAGGTGGTTCATTAGCATGTATTGACCAAACTTCATTGTGCGGCCACACGCCCTGAGGTGAGGGAATTCACAAAGGGGGAGCACTGGAGTGTTGGCTCTTTTTCTTAAAGTTTGGAGCACCTCTCACAAGGATTTTTCTTTGGCATAACCAAAACTAGTACTAATAAAGATGAATATAAACTCAGTACTAATAAAGATGCATATAAACTCATGCCATATAAATGCAATAAAGTGCTGCAGTGCTCAAAAAATCCAAAGCATTACATGTGCAAATCATGCTTTATAGTGAAAGTCCATAGTAAACGAAGTGATGAAGCTTTGGTTATGCCAAAGAATAATCCTTGTGAGAGGTGCTCCAAACTTTAAAAAAGAGTGCCAACACTCCAGCGCTCCCCCTTTGTGAATGCCCTAACCTCAGGGCCTGTGATCGCACAATGAAGTTTGGTCAATACATGCTAACAAGCCACCCCTTGTTCTGTGAGAAAGGCTGCTTGGGTGTCCTGGATCCTCCTAGAGTGGTATCCTCATGATAGTGGAAAAAATGGACTAGATAGTGTATTACCGTTTAAAAATTACTTTATTTAAAAATCCCACAAATGGGTACTCACACTTGCAAGGTGCTTGCAGCGCACCAGACTGTAACAGGCAGAAATATATGTGCCCGAGTATCCCCTTGAGGAAGACATGTAATTCCCTGTGTCGACACAAATTGAGGAGGGGACAGGACGGTGTTTGGTAGCAGAAGTAGCCCTGTTTCTAGATGTGGAGACTGCCAATACGGAACGGTAGCCCCGCAGGCACATACATTTCTGCCTGTTACAGTCTGGTGCGCTGCAAGCACCTTGCACATGTGAGTACCCATTTTGTGGTATTTTTAAATAAAGTAATTTTTGAAACGATAATTCACTATCTAGTCCGGTTTTTTCCATTATCACGAGGATACCACTCTTGGAGGATTCAGGACACCTGAGCAGCCTTTCTCACAGAACCTAGGGGTGGTTCATTAGCGTGTATTGACCAAACTTCATTGTGCAGTCACAGGCCCTGAGGTGAGGGCATTCACTTTTTCTTAAAGTTTGGAGCACCTCTCACAAGGATTATTCTTTGGCATAACCAAAGCTTCAGCAATATGTTTACTTTGGACTTTCACTATGAAGCATGATTTGCACATGTAATGCTATGGATTTTTTGAGCACTGCAGCACTTTATTGCATTTATATGGCATGAGTTTATATGCATCTTTATTAGTACTAGTTTTGTTTATATTGGAGAATATATGAAATTGATTGTTTAGCGCAACACTTTACGGTTTGTTATAACTTATGATAGCACATTGGATTTTCAGTTACATCATTATCTGTGCACAAATATAGTTAAAGGGGCTTTTGTTTTACCAGAACTGTAGGAAAACCTATTGAACCTACTAGCTGCGTTTAAGAGGAAGGGGATTCTCCTAACTTCTGTGTCCATTTCACAATGTCTTTGTCAGCTGACCTCTTTCAGAGTTTAAAATTAATTAACTTTAATACATTTTAGAAGAATACATTATGATAAACAAACATTATAGTGCATTTTACTGTTGTCTAGGAGTTAAAAATGCCAACAAAGTGATTGTAACTGGAAAAGCAATATGTATGATATATGACGTTGATAAATGTGAGGTTGGAAATGTTTGTCTTAATTTCCTTTTCTTAGAACTGGCCTGTTAACATGCAGGGTCCTCTCCCTGTTATGTAATATCTAATAAGAAAGAACTGTACTTCTAATTTCCTTTTGCATAGCACACTCACATCACAAGCTCCTGAACACTCTCCTTTAAATAAAAACAACATACCCACTGGATACTGCACACTGACAGACCCAAGGTTTGTAAGGTTTGTAAGTAGAACACCCCCCAACATACCCACTGGATACTGCACACTGACAGACCCAAGGTTTGTAAGTAGAACACCCCCCGGTTCGGTTTGCACCAGAACATGCGGACAGACAAAAAATTTGTGCAAACATGCGAAAAGGAATGAGCTGAACACCCCACGGTTCGGTCCGCACCAGAATTTGCGAACAGGCAAAATATTTCTACGAACACACGAACACCATTAAAGTCTATGGGACATGAACATGAAAACACAAAAGTGCTCATTTTAAAAGCGACGATTTTTTAGGAGTAGTGATTTTAATAATGCTTAAAGTGAAACAATAAAAATTAAATATTTCTTTAACCACTTCAATACAGGGCACTTAGACACCTTCCTGCCTAGACCAATTTTCAGCTTTCGGTGCTGTCGCAGTTTGAATGACAATTGCGCGGTCATCCATTACTGTACCCAAACTAAATTTTTATCATTTTGTTCCCACAAATAGAGCTTTCTTTTGGTGGAATTTGATCACCTCTGCGGTTTTTATTTTTTGCTAAACAAATTAAAAAAGACCGAAAATTTTGAAAAAAATAAAAGTTTTGCTTTTGTTTCTGTTTTGTAAAAAATTTGTAAATAAGTAAAGTTTTCTCTTTCACTGATGGGCACTGATAAGGCGGCACTGACAGGCACTGATACGGCGGCACCGATGAGGTGACACCAATGAGCGGGCACTGACGGGCACTGACGATGGGCACTGATATGCGGCACTGATGGGCACTGGTAGGTGGCACTGATGGGTGGCACTGATATGCAGCACTGATGGGCATTGATAGGGGGCACTGATGGGCACTGATAGGCGGCACTGCTGGGCACTGATAGGCAGCACTGCTGGGCACTGATGGGCACTGATACGTGGCACTGATGGGCACTGATACGCGGCACTGATATGAGGTACTGATAGGCATCCCTGGTGGCACTGGCAGTGGTAGGCATTGGAGTGGGCACTGATTGGCAGCTGCCTGGGCACAGATTGGCAGCTGCCTGGGCACATAGTGGTATTTCCCTGGGGGTCTAGGGGCATACCTGGTGGTCCAGTGTGGATGGCTTCCCTGGTGGTCCTGGGTGACTTCCCTGGTGGTCCTGGGCGGGATCCGAGGGGGGCTGTGCTGATAAACAATCAGCACAGACCCCCCCTGTCAGGAGAGCAGCCGATTGGCTCTCCTCTACTCGCGTCTGTCAGGCGCGAGTGAGGAAAAGCCAATTACCGGCTCTTCCTATTTACATCGTGATCAGCCGTGACTGGGCACGGCTGATCATGTGGTAAAGAGTCTCCGTCAGAGACTCTTTACCTAGATCGGTGTTGCGGGGTGTCAGACTGACACCCCACAACAACGATCGCCGCGATGCGTGCCACCGGGGGTGCGCAGCGGCCCGATATTCCTGACCACGTCATATAACGTCCGGTCAGGAATATCAAACCACTTTGCCGCCGTCATTTTGTAATAGGGCGGGCGGCAAGTGGTTAAATATCGTGCCTGGGGGTGTCCTTAGTATGCATGTAAAGTAGCGCATAGAACAGTACCACAGCAAAATGACATTTCCAAAGGAAAAAATTTAATCTAAAACTGCTTGCGGCTGTAATGTATTGTCAGGTCCCAGCACTATAGATAAAAACCATTTAAAAAAACAGCATGGGTTTCCCCCAGTCCATTACCAGGCCCTTTGGGTCTGGTATGGATATTAATGGGAACCCTGCACCAAAATAAAAAAAAATGGCGTAGGGGTCCCCCCAAAATCCATACCAGGCCCTTCAGGTCTGGTATGGATTTTAAGGGGAACTCCAAGCCAAAATGTTAAAAAAATGGCTTAGGAGTCCCCCCAAAATCCATACCAGATCCTTATCCGAGCACACAACCTGGCAGGCCACAGGAAAAGGGTGGGGGGGACGAGAGAGCGCCCCCCTCCTGAACCATAACAGGCACATGCCCTCAACATGGGAAGGATGCTTTGGGGTCCCCTAAAACACCTTGTCCCCATGTTGTTGGGGACAAGGGCCTCATCCCCACAACCCTTGCCCGGTGGTTGTGGGGGTCTGCGGGCGGAGGGCTTATCAGAATCTGGAAGCCCCCTTTAACAAGGGGACCCCCAGATCCCGCCCCCTATGTGAATGGGCATCGGGTACATTGTATCCCCACACATTCACCAAAAAAAGTGTCAAAATGGTAAAAATTGCAGTAGATGATTTGGGGCAAGTCCTTTATTTTAAATAAAAAGTGCTCTGCGATGTCCATTCATCTTCGATCACAGCGTCCGACGGACCAAAAAAAATGGAAAAAACTCTGCCTCTATGGGAGGCTCCTGCTGACTGCAGACTTTCTGCATTGACAGCTGTTATATAGCTGAGGGTGGGGCTACCCGGTGATGTAAATGAGTGACCGTGCCCCCCTCTGACATTACGTGATTTCACATGATGTCAGAAGGGGCGGGGTCACCCATTTATGTCACCGGGTGGCCCCACCCTCAGCTATATAATAGCTGTCATTGCAGAAAGACTGCAGTCAGTGGGAGCCTCCCATGGAGGTGGAGTTTTTTCTGTTATTTTTTTTTCTCGGTCCATTGAACGCTGTGATTGACGATGAATGGACATCACGGGACACTTTTTTTTAAATAAAGGACTTGTCCCAAATTGTGTAGTCATTTTTACCATTTTGACACTTTTTTTGGTGAATGTGTAGAGGTACAATGTACGCGATACCCATTCACATGGGGGCAGGGATCTGGGGGTCCCCTTGTTCCAGATTCTGATAAGCCCTTGTTCCCATCAACATGGGGACAAGGTGTTTTGGGGGACCCCAAAGCATCCTCCCCATGTTGAGGGCATGTGGCCTGGTATAGTTCAGGAGGGAGGCGCTCTCTCGTCCCCCTCCACTGTTCCTGTGGCCTGCCAGGTTGTGTGCTCGGATAAGGGTGCTGGGATTTTGGCTTGGGCTTCCCCTTAAAATCCATACCAGACCTGAAGGGCCTGGTATAGATTTTGGGAGGACCCTCACGCAATTTTTTTTTTAAATTTTGGTGCGGGGTTCCCCTTAATATCCATATAAGACCCAAAGGGCTGGAAATGGACTGGGGGGAACCCATGCCATTTTTTCAATGATTTTTATCTATATTGCCGGGCTCCGGCAATACATTACAGCCGTGAGCAGTTTTAAATGACGTTTTCCTTTACAAATGTAATTTTGCTGTTCTCATTCATAAAACTATGTATGGCTGCCGTGTAAGCAGCCTTACATAGTGTGGGGCATGGACTCAGCCCCCTGAGCCACGATTGGCCAAAGGCACCCTGCCTTTGGCGCGCTGTGATTGGCCAAAGCATGCAGGTCAGGTGCATGCTTTGGCCAATCAGCAGCCGTCAATGCACTGCAATCTCGTTTATTATGGCGCGTTCCGCGGGCGCTCAAATTTCCCGCAAACACTCCATAATGTTCGGTATTCGGCGTACGGGTGAACCCCCGAAGTTCAAGTCGAAATTACACTCGTCTCGAACTGCGGGCTCATCCCTACTAACCAACAAAACACAGTGTAATAGACACATAACATTATTGTTGAGGCCTATCATTTACAAGTATGGATGTTTAAATTGCTAACCACAAAACTTGCTCTATATGAACAGAAACCAATCGAAGAAGGACTAAAGCTGGGTATATATTCGTAGCTTTTTTGAATAAAAAATGTATGAAAATTCCCAGTAAATTCAATGGCTTGATGAATGTTGTTTGAAATTTAATTTGCTTCTAACATTCAGTTTTGGAATAAATGTAATTTCTTGAACGAACATTACATTGTTAGAAAACTGTTCATTTAAGAAAAAATGTACATCCTTCAAATTTTCTCATCACTATGGTCGAAAATGAATGTCAATTTCACCCCACTTATGATAAGAGGATTGAAAAAAGTTTCTAAAACAAACGTTTTCTTGAAAAATCTAGTATATGCCCAACTTAAGAAAGCCACACCAGTATTACTTGTCATATTCTCATTCTCTTTTGGTAATGAACTGCAATAACTTCTTTCATGCCTGCTCAGTCTGGGTATGCATCTGATGGTTCCACAACTGAAACTTCCAATAAACTTAGAACAGGCAGATTTTGATAAAGAATTTATATACAATGGCTTGCTAATTATACAAGTGCATCACTATTAGTCTTCATGCTATAAAAAAAAAACATCATAATAACTTAGCATTTTGCATTTTGTATTTTATGTTATTTATGTATTTTACTTTTTTTTTAAAGTTATATAAGCTAATAAATGTTGATGTCTACTACAAAAAACATCGAATTCTGCCTTATATACTATGTGCTGCAGCCTGTACTAGGATCTCCCTTGGACAAGCATGATAAAATAACATTGTATTAACATGCAAGCTAGATTTTTCATTTAAAATATTAATTTCAATAAATGAGCATTGTCAAAGCAATGCTTCATAAAGGTATGCCACAGTTGAAACAACACAAATTTACTGTATGTAGCATTCCATGTGACCACAAAAGATTATTGTAATGTAGATCATCATCATGGAACTTGGAAGTCAATAACATATTTTATATTTGCAGTTGGAATATAGTGGCTCCCTTGATGAAGCACAAAGTAACAGTGATATGTTGTATGAGAATAAAGCAATATGTGCCTCTTTCGATGCCCGTCGTTTGCCTACCAATGGTGCAGTGCTCCCCATTCCAGCCCTCTCTGCATTCGCATTTTCCATCTTTGCATGTTCCATGTTCAGTACAGCGAGGATGACAAACACGTTGGTCACATGCCACCCCAGTCCACCCTTCCTCGCAGCGACATGCTCCACCAACACAAACACCGTGAGTGCCACAGTCCACTGAGCATACCTCTGCAATAAAGAGCAGATAGTCTTAGGAAAATAACAATATCAGTTGACAAAAAAAGACATATGTTCAATATTGTTTACATAAATAATGATATTGCCTATAAAAAATATAAGGAAAAAGTTTCTTCACTAAAGTAAAGAACTTACCTATATCAATCAATAAGATGCCTTGTTTTAAAATATCAAAAAATAAATATTCTTTATAATTATGGCCATTAGAGGTTAAAGCTATTTGCAAATGGCCTTACCAGCACAAGCAAGAATGCTGGTTGGTGAACATGCGATACAAATATGAATGAAAAATTGCTAGAAGGTACATATTCATGTGTTGTTCTTATTGATAAAGAATGTGTTGCAGCATTGACTGCTTTTCCTAATTCAAAATGTTCTTCAAAAAGATAGACAAGAAAGACAGGACACAAATATCACCACCAGCAGTCTGTGCACATAAAAGGTAAATGGCATGTATTTCTAAAATATTACAATTTATATATGAGAGCAACTTTTAATTCTGCTGTAAGCATTCTTCAGTTGGTATGTTTAACTTTGAATAAATCAGTCTAACTTGTGAAATATTCTCATAAAATAAGCACCCACTTTCACCCATGTAATACCTCTTTTAATGGCTTGTATATTCAAAGACTATTTTTGTTTGTGAGACTGCAGATAAGCCAGCAAATTATAGTTTGCATTCTGAATACAATTACAATCTCTGGTGACTTGTTGTTATGGTTAATCAAATTAAAGCATATCTAAACCCTAAAGCACAGTGTAATATATTGTAGCTTACCAGGCCTTAGATGTGGTGGCTTAGCATTTTTAACATTGGAATCTTGCCAGTTACACAATTCCTGTCTTGGGATGACAACTCTGCACTGTATATATGGAGGAGCAGCATTGTTACCCTAGGCTGCTCTCCTGATTTAAACTGTAAACATTCCCCCATCTCCTCCTTTCCATTAAATAAAGAGAGTTGTCTTTTAGTTAACAGAAGATAACAGGAAGGCACATAATATTGTATGAGATTTCAGTTTAGTGTGTAGGATATTACATGCACTGAATTTCCAGAATGACCAGCAGGTACTTGATAAAATTTAATAAGGCTTAAAAATAAAAAAAAATAATGCATCCACCGCATATAAGGAGTGGAAAGTCACAATATATTACATTTGTCTTCCAGGGTTTATATGTTGTATATACTTTAGAGCTCACACAGTATGGTTCATTCACTTTGTCAGTGGGCTTTGGGCCTGTCTTGATTGGAAAATTCAAACTACATACATACACTTGTGAAGTCAGGCACTGATGTTGGACAAGAAGGCCTGGCTTGCAGTCTGCTCTCTAATTCATCCCAAAAGTGTTCTATCGAGTTGGCCCACCCTTTGCAGCTATAACAGCTTCAACTCTTCTGGCAAGGCTGTCCACAAGGTTTAGGTGTGTCTATGGGAATGTTTGACCATTTTTCCAGAAGTGAAGTCAGGCACTGATATTAAATAAGAAGGCCTGGCTCACAGGCTCTGCTCTAATTCATCCCAAAGGTGTTCTATTGGGTTGAGGTCAGGACCCTGTGCAGGCCAGTCAAGTTCCTCCACCCCAAACTCGCTCATCCATGTCTTTATGGACCTTGCTTTGTGCACTGATGTGCAGTCATGTTGGAACAGGAAGGGGCCATCTCCAAACTGTTCCCACAAAGTGGGGAGCATTAAATTGTCCAAAATGTATTGGTATGCTGACACCTTAAGTGTTCACTTCACTGGAACTAAGGGGTCAAGCCCGACCCCTGAAAAACAACCCCATACCATAATCTCCACTCCACCAAATGATTTGGACCAGTGCACAAAGCAAGGTCCATAAGGACATGGATGAGTGAGTTTGGGGTGGAGGAACTTGACTGGCCTGCACAGGGTCCTGACCTCAACCCAATAGAACACCTTTAGGATGAATTAGAGCAGGGCCTGTGAGCCAGGCCTTCTTATTTAATATCAGTGCCTGACTTCACTTCTGGAAAAATGGTCAAACATTCCCATAGACACACCTAAACCTTGTGGACAGCCTTGCCAGAAGAGTTGAAGCTGTTATAGCTGCAAAGGGTGGGCCAACTCGATATTTAACCCTACAGACTAAGACTGGGATGCCAATAAAGTTCATGTGCGTGTAAAGGCAGGTGTACCAATACTTATGGTAAAATAGAGTATAGAGTAGTTAAACATAGTCTGACCCTTATCTACTATACTACAAGTGGGAGTTTCAAAGACACACATAACCCTAAAATATTATCTTTACAAAACATGTAGACAGAGCCTAACTTAAATAAGTACATCATTAAAATAGTCTTAAACTACTTAGCAACCAGCAACTGTTGAAACAATAAACACTTTGATCAGGAGTATATAATGTAGAGTGACAACCACTTTGTTATATACCACATAGTGGGGTTGATTTACTAAAACTGGAGAGTGCAAAATGTGCTGGAGTTGTTCATGGTAGCCAATCAGCTTCTAACTTCAGCTTGTTTCATTACGTTCTAACAAAAAAAATGGAAACTGATTTGTTTCTCTGCAGAGCTGCACCAGATTTTGCACTCTCAGTTTTAGTAAATCAACCCCAATGCACAGAGTGTGTTGGCCAGCAGGAGGTAAACATTTTAAGCATCTGTGGCTAGTAGGGATAAGTGAACAGGCCAAAGTGCCGTTCACTGGACAATCCACCAACCGAGCAGGAAGGTTGTAAACCCCTAACATAGCAACAAACCCCACTGAAGTCTTTAGAGACCAATCTAGTGATTTTTTTCTACCCTTTTTCCAAGCCTTATTTACACGCTTTTGTTAAAAAGGTGCGTAAGTACCTTGGCATTGCAATGGGAGACATGGGGGATGATTTTACAGCAGCAATTTAAGTTGCTGATCAATATAATTTAACTCTTTAAATGTAACTCATTTGTTTACAAACAGCATCTGAGATCTGTCATTTAGATGCAGAAGTACTGAATGACAGAGCACCACTTGGCTTTTTTTTGGAAACACTGCTGGGCCCAGGATGGCTTGCTGCCTCTTCTTTCCTGGCTACCTAGGCCTTGATAAATGGCTGGTTTTCATTTTAGGAAGAATAAAAAAGCATAGTTCTCTTTGAAATTTATACCACATCCTTATCCAGGCACGCAGCATGGGTGACCAGCAAAGGGAGCAGTGAGCATACCCCTGAACCATTCATGGCCCCATACCTTCATCTCTGAGACTGAACCCTGCAAGGCAGCAAAACTTCCTCTCAAAAGCTTCCTTGCAAACACCTCGTCCCTATGTTAATGGCCCCCAAAATGGTTGTTGGGGGGTTTGCAGATAATAAGAGGAAACCCAGATATCTGCCCCCAATGGAAATGAGTATGGAGTACATTATAACCCATTGTCACTCATTCCGCAAACAAGTAAAAAGTAAATAAAAACACCCACATCATGAAAAAGCCCCTTATTGAAAAAGTAAACAATGTACCTTGATGTAAATCCAACTTGAGTCATGTCATCCGGTGATGTAAATCCTCATCAATCACATTCACCCACTGACCCACTGTTTTTATATAACTTGACTGTGGATCCTGAGTGACATCATTGAACAAATACGGTTATGACTATACTTGGCAATTACCAATGCAAAAAGACAGATTCCCAGCCAGTTTCTGTTTGTAAACAAACCTGCACAGGGGTCTTTCATTTAACAGTGGTAGCACTACTGCTGTACTACTGCTAGCATGGTGGTAGTACAGAGGTAGTGCTACTGCTGCTAAAAGATAGGTCAAAGGCTGGTTTGTTTACAAACAAATGCAAACAAGGGTCTGTCCATTTGCAGCAGTAGTGCTACTGCCACTAAATTGCAAATTATTGACCAGCTGTTACTTTTAAAAAAGCCAGCCAAGGATCGTAGGCGACATCATTCACCAAATTTGCTCTTTGAGTTCACCCAGGATACCCAGCCAGTTTGTTTGCAGGCAGCCATTGATCTGTAATTTGATGGTGTAAGAGCCACAGGCTAGCATCATCAGACTGCAGGTCATTGTGGCAGCAGGTCTAAAAAACATTGAACTTCAGGTTGTTATTATGATTGATGATGATCTTTATCACTGGATGATGTGAATGATGTCATATTTACATCAGGAGACAGGGTTTAATTTTTATTTTAAAGAACTTCACAGTGTGGGTGCTTTATACACTTTATATACTTTTTACTAATGATTAATGAGGTTTAGTAAAATACACTCTATTTAATACCCTAGGGTGTGGATATCTGGGGCCTCTATATTAAAAAGGGGGCCTTACAGATTCTGATAACCCCATTTATTTTAGGAGGGCAAGTGTTACCACTCCTCTTAGCAAAGTATGGCTCAGAAGTGGGGGTACATACTCACTACCCTCCTTTTCCTGGCTACCCAGGCTGCATGCCTGGATAAAGGTCTGGTATAAACTTTAGGGGAACCTCACATTTTTATTTTTGTTGGAAACAGTTTAACTGTTCGCAGACATGCCACAGTACATATTCTGTGATGGGGTGGCTCCTACAGGCACCGCAATGTACCCATATGTTGCTGCCTGTTTCTGAATCCTGCCTGCCCACTACCCTGTGATTTGACACAGCAGGAGTTTGTCAGCAGATCTCAGCCAGGACCTGCTGAAGGACTATGTCTAATCACAGACAAGAGCCCTGTGTTGACAATCAACGCAGGGCTCTATACAGAGGGAACAATCATGTTTATTTTTCCTGATAAGCAGAGAAAAGAAAAAAAATCAATCTGTAGTAAAAAGCAGCAGATATTATACTCATTACACATTGAAACACACATAATTAACCCATTGATTGCCCCTAGATGTTAACCCCTTCCCAGCCAGTGTCATTAATACAGTGAAGGTGTATGTTATTAGCACTGATCACTGTATTTGTGTCATTGGAAATTAAAGCAGGGAGACACAGCAGCACTCATCTGAGTGTAGTATGATTAGTAAAGTTCATAATTTAATGCAATTAAAAAATGGCAACTCATCTTATCCCCATATATTAGCGTAGTAGCTAACCAAGCAACTGAAACAGGCTCCTTTCCTAGGGAAACTCTAGAGGTCCTCATTGTAGCAATACCCAAACCCGGGAAACCTCCCTTAGACCCCGCAAACTTTAGGCCAATATCATTGCTAAATAGCAATATCAAAATATATGCCAAATTATTAGCCAACAGACTACAACCTCTTATGGTCACCTTAATGCACAAAAACACAAAGAAAAGAGGGCGCACCAGTGCATTATCTTTTGGTACATTTATTCAGAAAACATAATGAAAACTACTGACAAAAGTAGGAGACAATCATGCTTAAAAAGGTCTTTGACATATGGCAGTCTGTCTACTGATTGCAGTCTCCGAGTCCTGAAGAGTGGACATACGAACCTCTGCTGGCTGACGCATTTCGAAGGTATTACTTCTTCATCAGATCCTCACATCTGAGTCAAATCAGCAGTGTTTCCCTCTGGGGATAATAGAGATAACTGGCTTGGTGCTGATTATAAACCTCCTTCCTCCAAGACACCTGCTCCTATGGGACATAAATCCCAATCGTCTCGCCAAGTAGGATAGGTATGCAAAAAGAGAAGGCAAAATCTAGTGCTCTCAGTTTTAAAATATTTATTCCTATAAAAAAAGGTAGGTAAAAACTCACAAGGATGGCACTGTAAGCTGTGCAAGCTGGAAAAAACATTCAGACACAATAGGTCTCAAGATGGAGATCACATCGCGGCCATCTTGAGACCTATTGTGTCTGAATGTTTTTTCCAGCTTGCACGGCTTACAGTGCCATCCTTGTGAGTTTTTACCTACCTTTTTTATAGGAATAAATATTTGAAAACGGAGACCACTAGATTTTGTCTTCTCTTTTTGCATACCTATCCTACTTGGCGAGACGATCGGGGGTTTATGTCCCATAGGAGCAGGTGTCTTGGAGGAAGGAGGTTTATAATCAGCACCAAGCCAGTTATCTCTATTATCCCCAGAGGGAAACACTGCTGATTAGTCTCAGATGTGAAGCTCTGATGAAGAAGGAATACCTTCGAAATGCATCAGCCAGCAGCGGTTCGTATGTCCACTGTCCAGGACTCAGAGACTGCAATCAGTAGACAGACTGCCATATGTCAAAGACCTTTTTAAGCTTGATTGTCTCCTACTTTTGTGAGTAGTTTTCATTATGTTTTCTGAATAAATGTACCAAAAGATAATGCACTAGGCTGGTGTGCCCTCTTTTCTTGTGTTTTTGTCTACTACTAGGATATCCCTATCCTGGAGGGCAGCAAGGCCGAAAGCCATTATCCAATTTGATCTTTTGGATCACCCAGCCAACACACCTGTGCTCAAGTGTATTTGCTTCTTTTGTAGTACTGTTCACCCTAGTGCACCCTGACCAAGTAGGGTTTATTAACGGACGTCAGGCTCCCGATAGCACTAGGAGATTAATTGATTTAATTCAGGGGGCAGAGCATCACCAGCGCCCTCTCTGCTTCTTTCTCTGGACACAGAGAGGGCGTCCTACAAGACCTACAGAAATTTGTCCTTACTGGCTCATTTGGACAAGCTATTCAAGCCCTATACTCCAACCCCAGCACTAAAGTATGGATCTCTGGCATGTTGTCAGACCCATTTACTATTTCCAATGGTACTAGACAGGGTTGTCCAATGTCTCCCCTCATCTTCGCTCTTGGTATTGAACCCGTTGCAGAATCTATTCACGCTTGCAATGAAATGAAAGGACTAACAATCGGTCAGGAAGAACACATCATTGGATTATATGCGGATGACATATTCCTTGCCTTAACTGATCCCTCTCCTCTTTACCAGCGCTACAAACTATTTTAAGGGAGTTTGGTTCGAACTCCCTATATAAAGTGAACAAATCTAAATCATCTATACTACCTTTTCGACTCCCTCCATCATTACAAAAAAGTTTCAGAGGTTTCCTCATTCTCTTGGGCGCACTCATCCCAGATAACGTATTTAGGTATTAGATTAACTTCCCCTGGCAATCACATTTTCAAGGCAATCTACGATCTCTTGCTCAGTAAACTCTCAGAAGTTTCTCAGAGTTTATCCAAAGCTACAGTCTCTTGGGCAGGCAAAATAGTCTTTTCCAAAATGTTTATATTGCCTCATGTGTTTTACTGTTTTCGATCTATCCCTCTTCCTATATTATCAGCACACCTTAAGACTCTGCAAAAAATGGTGAATACTTTCCAATGGAACAACAAAAAAGCTAGAGTTGGTAAAGACTCTATGTTTACACTTGCTTCCCATGCAGGATTAGGAGCTCCTGACCTCGCTAAATATTATAAAGCTTCCATTTTAGAACAAACTAAATTCTGGTGGTCGCCCACATCAGACAAGAGATGGATCCAAATTGAGCAACAAGCAATAACCTATGACCTCCAGGCTGTCCTAGGGGCCTCTTCGCTTACCCATAAAATCCCAAGATCCTTCTTAGACACAGCCAACGCTACACTTCGGACATGGGTCTCCACCTTAAAGCTTGCTGGCCATGACCACAAAATAATTGACTCAAACACCCTACTTTCAGCACTATCCATAGTAATCCCAGACCTAGACATATCATCATGGAGAAGCCGGGATCTCAACTTAGTAGCTCAACTATTTGATCAACATCAAATGCGCTCCTTCCAAGACCTTACAAAAAACTTGTGGTGTAAGGTACTACCTTTTCAGAACTTTTTGTGCCATTTCCCAATGAGAGATGCATCGGGATAGTTTTTTGGGTCAAGATAGGGTTTGTTGCCATTTCAGGGTCGTGTAGGAGATTCCTAGATCACATTCCCAAGAGATCATAGTTGGGAGCCTGTCCGGTTTCATGTTAGAGCATAAGGCTGCAGGTTTGACCAGTTTTTTTCGAAGTGAAGAACGTGTAAATAGATTGTAACAGTAGACCCGACAATTCATTACAGCCGCGTTCAGTTTAAGGTGACAATTTTTCCTTTAGAAATGTCATTTTGCTGTGGTACTGTTCTAAACATGGGAAAAATGCACCACTTTACAGGCATACTATAGACACCCCCCAGGCACAATTTTTAAAGGAATATTTCATTTTTATTGTTTCACTTTAAGCATTAAAAAAATCACTGCTCCCAAAAAAACGGTCATTTTAAAAATTTTGTTTTGCATTGATACATGTCCCCTGGGGCAGGGCCCTGGTCCCCAAACACTTTTTATGACAATAACTTGCATATAAGCCTTTACAATGAGCACTTTTTATTTTTCATGTTAGTGTCCCATAGACTTCAAATCCGGCAGCTTTCGAATTTGCCCTGAACACTATATATTGTTCGCAGAACATTCGAACAGCCAAAGTTGGTCCCAAACTTATGCTCGGGCCGAACCGTTCGCCCATCCCTACTCACAAGAAGTAAAATGTATAACGGTCGAAGGTACGAAGGTCGTCAACCCTTCTAACCCCCGCCCACTGACGTCACAGCTGACGATTGCGCAACTGTCTGGTTCACTCAGAGCCCTGGAATCCACCAGCGTGAACGAGCCTCCACCAGTGCCCAAACCCTCCAGCTACCAGGATCAGGATTGTACAGAGAGGCCAACCCATGTGACATGCCCTTATACATATTACTTCTTGTGAGTTGCCATTTTTTAATTGCATTAAATTATAAACTTTACTAATCATACTACACTCAGATGAGCGCTGCTGTGTTTCCCTGCTTTCTTGTTCAAAGAGCTACTTCCCCCCTGTCAGCTGGCTGCACACACTGAGGGTAAAATCAGCAAAGAAATATTAATCCCTTACTATTGAACTCTACACTGACTTTTTCCCCATATACTTTCTAATCTTTATTGTTTTATGGTTTACTTTATGTCCAATTTTTCCTATGCATGAATCATTCATTTTTATGGTCATTGTTTTAAACATTTTTATATCTGGGGTTACTTTTTTTGCCTGCTGCCATTGGCCCCCATATTTTGGTCTATCAGAGTTTTTTTTAAATATATATATTTTTTTAAATAATCCATAGCCCATAGGCATAGCATACGGGATTGCAGGGGTCACAATCGCAACCCCGCCCCTAGCTCCAGGAGGCCCCTGCAGCCTCCCTGTCATATTATCATATCCTCCACAAAATCCAGCTCTGATCTGCCCTAGGGCCCCACAGCCATGCTCCAGTACTGGGCTTCTACTATGCCTTCCACAGTACGCACCCCCTCCCATTGGATGGGGAGAAGCTGTGAGCGATTTCCTAAATGGAGAGGAGCACAAGGTGAGAACAGCCCAGGATGGGGAAGTGTCTGTGCTGTGTGCTGGCAACATGGAATGGTAACCGAGCTTAGCGAGGCAAGAGGAGGAGAGTGCTGTCCTGTAGCCACGATGGGACCGATGTCACTGGTGAGGTATGACACTGCTCAGTGTCTCCTAGTCACCAGATGGGATTCTCTGTACCCCCCACCCCCACTCGGGGATGCCTACTTACCCCACTTCCCTGACAACTGAGGAAAAGACACACACCTCCAGGAGGTGACCTTCCCTCAACACTGACAGAGAAACCTTCAGAAGTTGCTAAAACAAATCCCTTTACACCTCCTTGAGGGGGCCCCTGAAGGGCTGCAGGGCTGCCCCCCCACGCCCCCTGACCACCCCCTCCATCCTGCATGCTATGCCCAGCTGCTGAGTTCCTTTCCCATTACAGCACTCTATACTGTTCCTCCTCCACAGGGCTGAAATCACATTCCTTTACAACACAGCTAGTTAGTCATGATCTGCACAAGGTGTATCTGCCTACTGCAACTACACTGCCGTTCCGACCCGAGAATTTCACAGGTCAGAACAGCAACATAAAAGCCAGATACACCCTGTGAAAACTGACAGACTATGTGTAAAGGAATGTGATTTTAGCCCTGTGTAGCATGGGGGGGAGCTGTATACAGTACTGGTGATTCCATGTCCTCTGATGTAAAGAGGAACTCTGGGAACTCAAAACTCATAAGCCACTTTGAGTATCTTGGCATGCGGTGGATGTATCTGCACGCACGTTGGAACTAGTGGGGGGCCCAGTTCAACTTTTGCATCGGGGCCCACAAGCTTCAAGCTACGTCTCTGCCATAGCCCCAGCTTTTTTTCTGCCCACCTCATTTCCCCATCGCTTCCCAAGTGCCACTGCACACCCCTGTGTCACTGGAGATGTCAGTGGCAGTTAGTTCCCACAGAGCGTCAGTAAGGGCCCTTTCACACTGAGGCGGGGGCGGCGTCGGCGGTAAAACGCCGCTATTATTAGCGGCGTTTTACCGTCGGTATTAGGCTGCTAGCGGGGCGGTTTTACCCCCCGCTAGCGGCCGAGAAAGGGTTAAATACCACCGCAAAGCACCTCTGCAGAGGCGCTTTGCCGGCGGTATAGCCACACCGTCCCATTGATTTCAATGGGCAGGAGCGGTGAAGGAGCGGTATACACTCCGCTCCTTCACCGCTCTGAAGATGCTGCTAGCAGGACTTTTTTTCCTGTCCTGCTAGCGTACCGCTCCAGTGTGAAATCCCTCGGGGCTTTCACACTGGAATTAAGGCAGCGGCACTTTCGGGTCAGTTTGCAGGCACTATTAGCGCAATAGCACCTGCAAACCACCCCAGTGTGAAAGGGCTCTTAGTGTCAGATTGCCTGCTGCACTCACAGTCCCACTATAAGTCACTGATGGCCTCCATTACTAGTATATAAAAAATAATACCAGTGTATATAACATCACTTAATGTATTCATAGAGAACATAAACATAAACATGAATGTGAAAAGTAATTTTTCTTACCAACAGAGCAATCAGGACCCATCCAGTTAGGATCACAGCTACACAGACCTGTGTCAGTAAGGTAAGTGCCATGTCCACTGCATTGATCTGGACACTGAGCTCTTGGAAGTTCGCAGCTCTGGCCTCCCCATCCAGGACTGCAGAGGCATTCTTTGTTTACACAGACTCCATGGTTGGAACATGTTGGGTCAATGCAGTCAACTATAATTGTAGACACACACAAAAAATAAATCTCTTCCATAAATCCGTAGTTATCAAAAATAAAAGTGTCAACTTTCTTTTTTTTTTTTTGTAAAAGTAAGGATACAATAAAGTAGACATTCTACATTTGTGTTAGATATAAAATATGAATAAACATTTTTTATAGACAATGGTACGAAAAATACCAGTTGTAATAACATAACATTATGCATTTCTGTAAGATGTAACATCAAATACGAATACAGAAAGGGTAAAAATGAAATTCTGGTTAGCAAAAAGATCATGATGTTCGAGCCTGAGGAAGGGCGTTCTGTACTTTGCCCTAAAGCTAGCTATTTGGAACATAACATGTACTGTAACCTTTGTCTATTTTTGGACTCAGAATAAATTTTAAGTGCAGAAATCCTTGTTTGAGATTTCTATATATGACCAGTGGGACGGTCTGATTGTTTTTGCACTTTATCTGGTACTGGCGTGCTGCTCACCGCACCTATCTTGAATATATATATATATATATATATATATATATATATATATATATATATATATATATATATATATATATATATATATATATATATATATATATATATATATATATACACACACTCACCAGCCACCTTAATAGGTACACCTTGCTAATAACAGGTTGGACCCCCTTCTGCCTTCATAACTGTCATAATTCTTCGTGGCATAACATAGATTTAACAAGTGTTCGAAACATTCCTCAGAGATTTTGGTCCATATTGACACGGTAGCATCACACAGTTGCTTCAGGTTTGTCGGCTGCACATCCATGATGCAAATCTTCCATTTCACCACATCCCATAGGTGCTCTATTGGATTAAGATCTGATGACTGTGGAGGCCATTGGATTACAGTGAACTCATTGCCATGTTCAATAAACCAGTGGTGAGATGATTTGAGCTTTGTGACATGGTGCATTATGCTGCTGGAAGTAGCCATCAGAAGATGGGTACACTGTAGTCATAAAGGGATGGACATGGTCAGCAACAATACTCAGGTAGGCCGTGGCATTTAAACAATGTTCAATAGGTACTAAGGGGCCCAAAGTGTGCCACGAAAATATCACCCACACCATTACACCACCAGCCTGAACCATTGATGGATCCATGCTTTCATGTTGTTTACGCCAACTTTTGACCCTATCATCTGAATGTCACAGCTGAAATTGAGATTCATCAGACTAGGTTAGGTTTTTCCAAAATTCTATTGTCCAATTTTGGTGAGCCTGTGTAAAATGTAGCCTCAGTTTCCTCTTCTTAGCTGAAAGAAGTAGCACTGGGTGTGGTCTTCTGCTGCTGTAGTCCATCTGCTTTAAGGTTGAATGTGTTGTGCATTCAGAGATGGTATTCTGCTTAACTTGGTTGCAACGAGTGGTTATTTGAGTTACTGTTGCCATGCTATCATCTTAAACCAGTCTGCCCATTCTCCTCTGACCTCTGACACCAACAAGGCATTTTTGTCCACACAACTGCTGCTCACTGGATATATTCTCTTTTTTGGACCATTCCATGTAAACCCTAGAGATGGATGTGTGTGAAAATCCCAGTAGATCAGTAGTTCTTGAAATACTCAGACCATCTTGTCTGGCACCAAGAACCATGCCACATTCAAAATCACTTAAATCCCCTTTTTTCCCCATTCTGATGCTCAGTTTGAACTTCAGCAAGTCATCTTCACCACGTCTAGATGCCTAAATACATTGA
Source organism: Aquarana catesbeiana (assembly GCF_042186555.1). Taxonomy (NCBI): domain Eukaryota; kingdom Metazoa; phylum Chordata; class Amphibia; order Anura; family Ranidae; genus Aquarana; species Aquarana catesbeiana. The sequence continues at coordinate 404,788,450 of NC_133326.1, read as the reverse complement.
GTTGCTGCCATGTGATTGGCTGATTAGCAATTTTTGTTACCAAGCAATTGAACAGGTGTATCTAATAAAGTGGTCGGTGAGTATATGTATATTGACTTATATGGTACATTTTTATTGCAAATTAGACAGGGGGTTGATTTACTCATGGGAGTCTATTTTTCACTTAAAGTGATATTAAAGGCTTAGTTAAAAAAAAAAAATACTTACCAAGTTCTGTGCAGGGGTTTTGCACAGAGCAGGCCCAACCTTCCTCTTCTCAGGTCCCCTGCCAGCGCTCCTGGCTTCTCCCTCCTGCCAAGTGCCCCCAGAGCAAGCAGCTTGCTTTGGGGGCACCTGAGCAGGCTCACTCCTGAGATGCTGCTATATGTGTCCATTCACACACAGAGCCGAGGCTCGTTCCTGCCCCCTCTCTTTCCTCAATGGCTCACCAGCTGTGATTGACAGCAGCAGGTGCCAATGGTGCTTGCTGCTGTCTCAGTCAATGAGGAGAGAGAGACCCTGGAGAGCCAAGGCTCTTGTGCACATCAATGGATTGAGAAGTGGTAAGTATGAAGTGGGCTGGGGTTCTGCTGCACACAGAAGGTTTTTTTTATCATAGTGCAGCATTATTTTATTTGATTAAAATACACATTGTTGACAGTATAAGGTGCACTTACATAGTGCTAGTGAGGGTAGGTGCTTTCAGATCCAGCATCACAGAAGAGCTGCCAGGGTGTCCCTGTAGAAGAGTCCATGAGCGCCATCAGAGCTGATGAAGGAGGCTTGGCCATGCCTTCGAAACGCGTTCTGATTGACCAGACACAGTGGTAGGCGGCTCCCCACTCTGACAGCTCCGGAACACTCCTACACTGAGTTACACAGCCAGCGTCCTCCCCAGGTCCTTCAAGGCTTCAGCTTCCTGCTGACACACGGCCCTTGTGGACTCTTCTACAGGAACACCCAGTGGCTCTTCTGTGATGCTGGATCTGGAAAGCACCTACCCTCACTAGCACTATGTAAGTGCACCTTATACTGTCAACAATTTGTATTTCAATTGAATAAAATGCTGCACTAGGATTTGCCTGGCGCTTCTCTTCCTTTTTTCCCTTCCTTTTCCCATAGTGATCGGGTTCCCCAGCCTGCGCCTGAAGCAGCCTCGCTCCCTTTGCAGCATTTTTTCCAGAGACTCAGAGTTGACAGGGGTGCCCCCCCCCCCGGAACTCTATGTTCAGTTCGTTCATTTCAGGACTTTGATTGATCAATTTTTTACAAAAACATTTGATTTTTGTTTTTTATTTATTTTTTAGTAAATATTTACCTCTACAATATATTTTTATTGTTGCTTACTTATGCATGTCCTCCCACTTTTTCTCAAAATCAGGCGTTTCAGCGCTCAGAATTACACCAGTGCTTTAGGTGTGTGTTTTTTCTAATGCTTTTTTATCATAGAATGCATTAAGGTTAAAAACCTTCTGCCTTTAGAACCACTTTAATCAAGTAGCCTGTGCTCAGTTTGTACCAAACTATTCATAGGGACAGTGAAGAGAAATAGAAATTTTCTTTGCACATTGAATTGAACGAGTAGAATCAACACAGTTAGATAGATATTTTTCTCCTTTACTAAATCAACCCCACTGAAACTAAACTAACAAGTCTTATTCTTAAAAGCACCCTTTTCCTGTTTTATTTAGCTCTCAGTCTTTCCCTATAAATGTATTTAGGTTTTTAGTTAGGGAAGATACCTTTGTAGGTGTAATAGCTATTTTTGTAGCTAAATATTCCTTAGTTTTCAATTAGGACTATGACATTTTTACGAACCTGCTTCATGAGAACTGTTTTATTACAAAATTAAATTTTATGTCTGTAACTATTAAGGTTGGACAACTTTGTCACACAGCTTTCAATTTTTATAATACTATGGCCAAAATTTAAAGTGATAAAATAAATATGTTTAAGTGGTATGGACAAGGGAAAAAATGAGCACTAGTACATCATATTACAGTCAAGAATACAGTCTAGAATGAAAGTTTAACTATTAAAGCTCATTTAGTTATATGATTTCTAAATAGGTCTTAAAGGGAGTATACCTTTTATCCCATAGGTAGAAAAAAAAAGAAATGGTAAAAGTAGGTCTGTGTACAGTATGCATTGTAGGCTTCTAATAAACCATGAATTGCATTTATAAAGTTAAATGTCATTGAAAAATGACTTGGCCATGAGATGAGCAAATACACCAGCACTAAGTTAACCTAATTTGTCAATTTCACTTATGTCCTCACTGCAACAAAGTGTAAAATCTGACGAATGTTCCATTTCATTTTCCTTTGCAAATTTGTTAATAGAGCAACAGTGTTTATGCAGCAGAAAATATGGATCCTATTGATTTCTATGCCACTTCCATTTCAGGTGAATTGTTTGGATGACATAGCTATGATGAATATCCCAACTAAAAAGCTTAACTTGAATAAAAAATACTGCTGACTCAGAGTTCTCAATTGCATTCTGTGCTTTGATAAGGGCATATGAATGACGTGGTCCCATTATTTTTGGAAGAGCAATCAATATTGTAAACTACATCATTTTATAGTAACATGGAAAACTGTGTTGTTTTATTTTAGTTACATGGTTGCAAATAGATGTGAAAGGAAAATTAGGCATTGATATAATCTATTATCATAGATAAGTTGAAGGTTATATACAGGCGGCATGCTTACAATTGAAATGGTGGTATTGGTAAAACATGGTTAGACCCATGGTTAGTGGCCTTTGTACTGGCTTTTACATATTTCACATACTTCATAAGTAGCAATGCTATACAGTAGCATACAGTACGATAAAATATGGAGTATGTTTAAAGATGGTTACAGTGCATTTAAAATGACCGATATGTGCATACATTTCAGGTACTCATTCTAATACTCTATTGCTGCTATTACTGCTTTTATATTATGTGAGAAATTCATTCACTAGTATGAAACTCAAAGATAGTGAATGCATATTGCAAAGTGGCTCCTGACCAAATGCAATTACACTTTTTAATATTTGTTTTACTATATTTACCATATTATTATATGTATTACAGTATGCTGTATTATATTTATATATTGTTATATCTATTATATTTACTATATTGTCTTACTATATTTTTTACAGTATTGGTGTACAGTTTGCTTTCTATACCACATACAGTAAATGACATGAGGATTGATTTAATACTACCGGAGAGTGCAAAATCTGGTGCAGCTCTGCATAGAAACCAATCCATTTCCAGGTTCTTTTGTTAGCTTAATGTGTTTGTAAAGTTACTAAAGTGACTTTACATGTATTCCATGCAGATATGCTGTCATTAATGAAAGTGTTATGCCCCGTACACACGATCGGATTTTCAGACGGAAAATGTGTGATAGGACCTTGTTGACGGAAATTACGACCGTGTGTAGGCTCCATCACACATTTTCCATCGGATTTTCCGACACACAAAGTTTGAGAGCAGGATATAAAATTTTCCAACAACAAAATCTGTTGTCGGAAATTCCAATCGTGTGTACACAAATCCGACGGACAAAGTGCCACGCATGCTCAGAATAAATAAAGAGATGAAAGCTATTGGCCACTGCCCCGTTTATAGTCCCGACGTACGTGTTTTACGTCACCGCGTTTAGAACGATCGGATTTTCTGACAACTTTGTGTGACCGTGTGTATGCAAGACAAGTTTGAGCCAACATCCGTCGGAAAAAATCCTAGGATTTTGTTGTCGGAATGTCCGAACAAAGTCCGACTGTGTGTACAGGGCATAAGTGTTTGTTAGAAATGAACAGGGGGAATACCTTTTCTGACACGGTCACGTGATCCCCCTGTGCTGGCCAGCCTCGATCTTTGCAGAGAAGTGGGATGGGCCGAGATTCCCCTCTGCTGGCCGGCTGATGTCACAAGGTAATCTCTGCTCCACCTGCTTCTATCCATAGAGCGAGGCTGGCCAGCTGCAGCGTCAGAAAAGGTATTTTCATTTTTAACAAACACTTACGCTTTCATTAATGGCAGCATATCTGCATGGGATTCCTTTCCTATGTGCTGCATTATGCAGCTAAATAGAGGCGGGAGGGGCGGGGAGGAAAGCCATCTCATGATGACAGGGAGAGAGGGGAGAGACTGTCAGAGGAGAGAGCAGGGCTGCGGATGACTGGGGTACGTACTAACTCCAGTGTCAGAGCTCAGCAGCCCTGATAGATCGGAATCAGCGCAGAGAGGGAAAGGTAGAAACTGGCAGGATCAGCCAGGTATTACAGGTGATACAGGGGGCCAAATGACACAGCACAAGCACTGTGCTGTATAACAATCTTGAAGGGAAGAGGAGCTGTTTTTTGGGGGCTAACAAACGCTTTAATTGAACAAGCTGAAGTGAGAAGCTCATTGGCTACCATGCACAGCTCCACCAGATTTTGCATTCTCCAGTTTTAGTATCAATCAAACCCATTGTTTTTATCACAAAATTATTCTTACTTGTATATGACTTTCTTTTTCATTTGTAGAAACTACTAAAAATGATGCCTTGTGATATTTTTGAATCGATGTGCTTTGGTATTCTGTTTTTCACGTTCTGAAATCTGTAACAATGGTTACATATCTTTTCTAGGTTTCTCTTATCTGTTATGTTTCTATTTGCTACAACATTTCTTTTTATTTAACAGATTTCAAGTGTGTTGACTAATTAATGTTTATATATTTTTAGTGTATATTTATTAGTATTTGGCACTATTAGTATTTACAATTTTTTTTGTATGTAAAATGACTAAGCCATTGGAATTGCTTTGAGCTCAACGTGGACAGTATTTTTTATTGTGATTGTGCTTACTGTACTATAGTCATTGTAATTGTTATTGTATTTAGCACGATAAATTGCTCTACATTTGTTTTTTTTTTAATGTTTTTATGAGTAAGAATCAATCCGATATCAATATTGTCACCCTGACTTTATTGGAATAAAGTTGTATCTGGACCTCTTAACAGTGGTGTGGCACTTCAATTTCAATTTGTGTTAGAATACACTACACGGCAAAGAGACTGGTGTAGAAGATGCCTGCCAAGGAATCAGATTATTTACATCATCATCAATACTTTAACATAACCCTATGGGTCTAGTGCTATTATTCCACTAGGTATTTACAGACAATACAAGATTCCTGTGGTGTTCTTACCTTAGAAACATATAAGGGCAAATTAGGTTCATAACAAAGCAATATTTTATCTATATGGTACATGCTATTTGGTAAGAGCTCATTGTTACCATAGTGGTTAATGAATTCTTATTCGCATGTGCTAATGTAACTTTATTATTCATGAGTAAATTAGGATTGCCAATGCGTATAAATTACCATGTGATGAAGTATAATTCCACAATTTATTAGTATACAATTTCTTGGCTAAAATAAAGACCACTGTACTATATATGGAAGTATTACACAAAATAATTTTACTTCACTGCTAATTAAATCGGTTACCATTTCTGAAAATTATGTGCATTATCAGTAGCATCCAATAATACACAACAAGTACATTTAGAAAGTTATGTACCTTCTTCACAGTTGTCTCCCTTAAACCCTGCAGAGCACACACAGCTTCCTTCAATACAAGAGCCATGTCCACTACATGTAGGGTCTATGCACTGGCTACTTGGCACATCACATTCAGCTCCTTTCCAGCCACTGTAGCATATGCAGGTGCCTTTGGAATACTGTCCATTACCACTGCACAGAACTGGACATGCCGCTGAAACATAAAACACATATAGTTTGCAATCCACAATACTCATTCAGGATTTGCAAAAAAAAGAAAAAAAAAAAAAAAAAAAAACAACTGTAGTTATTGATTACATTCATTGCTTTGTGACCTTTTAAAAATATATTTAATTTGTGTGATATAAAATCCAATCCAATACTCATCTTGGCAGTGGTGCCAGCCTGTATTAAACAGATACAGAAAATCTTTGTGAATGATAAACATGAGTGAATAGGTGAAATTTTGTGTAAAGTCTAAAATGTTCTACAACCAAAAGAAAAGATCAAAAACTAACAGCAGAGGAAAATGTACATTTCTTAACCACTTCAATACCAGGCACTTAGACACCTTCCTGCCCAAGCCAATTTTCAGCTTTCAGCACTGTCGCACTTTGAATGACAATTGCGCGGGCATACAACACTGTATCCAAACAAATTTTTTATCATTTTGTTACCACAAATAGAGCTTTCTTTTAGTGGTATTTGATCACCTCTGCGGTTTTTACTTTTTGCGCAACAAATAAATAAATAAAGAAAATTTTGAAAAAAAACACATTTTTCTTTGTTTCTGTTAAAATTTTTTGTAAATAAGTATGTTTTCTTCTACAATGACGGGCACTGATATGGCTGCACTGACGGGCACTGATAAGGCAGCACTGATGGGCACTGATGAGGTGGCACCAATGAGGTGGCACTGATGAGGTGGCACTGACAGGCACTGATGATGGGCACTGATACGTGGCAATGATGGGCACTGATAGGTGGCACTGGTATGCGGCACTGATAGGTGGCACTGGTATGCGGCACTGATGGGCACTCATAGGCGGCACTGATGGGCACTCATAGGTGGCACTGATGGGCATTCATAGGCGGCACTGATGGGTACTTATGGGTGGCACTGATGGGTGGCACGGATGGGCACTGATGGGCACTGATAGGTGGGCACTGATGGGCATGGATGGGCACTGATAGGTGGCACAGATGGACACTGATGGGTGGCACTGTTGACACTGATTGGTGGCACTGATGACATTGATGGGTGGCATTGCTGGGCATCACTGATTTATAATGGTGCCAGTCAGTACCCATTTGTGGGCACTGATTGGCACAGATTGGGCATAATTTGCACATGTGGATGGCCATGGGGTACATACCTGGCCAGCCACATGTTGCCCGCTTCCCTGGTGGTCCTGGTGATCTAGCATGGGCATCCAAGGGGAGGCTGCGCTGATAAACCCTCCTCCCCATGTCAGGAGAGCTGCTGATCAGCTCTCCTCTACTCGCATCTGTCAGACGCAAGTGAGGAAAAGCCAATCAACGGCTTTCCCTATTGACATCGTGATCAGCCGTGATTGGCACGGCTGATCACGTGGTAAAGAGCTTCCGCCGGAGGCTCTTTACCAAGATCAGTGGGAGAGGTGTGTCACACTGACACACCGCTCCACCGATTGCCGCGATGCGCGCCCCCACGGGAGCGCGGTGGCTGTTATCCAGAAGGACATCATATGACGCCCAGTCAGGATAACTGAACCACCTATAGCGGAACAACGGCCGGGCGGGAAGTGGTTAAAAAATAATAAAAAACAAAAGTTTTATTGCTCAGTAAATGCAGTAAGTTACCAATGATAAAAAAGAAACAAAAATCATCTTAGTGATATGTTAAGTTCACCATACAGTGGATTGTTTTTTTGTCAGTTATAGAAAATTGCAAAGCACTGCTTGTTCTCAAGACAATATTTAAAGCTCAGCAGTTTTCCATTCTAACTGTATTTTTTTCAAATGGATAACACTCAAATGTGCATTCCACAGATGTGGAAAAAGTATGGGTGAGCAAAATACTTCCAGCCACACCTCAATACATCACCACTTTCAGGTGGTGTAGAACAGGGGTGGGCAACCTTAAATAGGTGGAGATCTACCTGAACAACATGGGAAAAGTCAAAGATCACTGGGCACAGTGTCGCCTCCTCACACCTAAATTAAACCTCTAACTGCGCCATGTTGCAAAAACAACAGGAGGCAACATATTGCTGGGATAAGAGGTGGAGTGCAGTTGGTAGCACTCCGCATGGGACAGGAGCCAGCAGTACAAAGGAGGCATCGGCTTATGTGGCTCTTTCTCCCTACTACAACTCCAACTTTACAAGTAGTCCCTCTGCATTGTACTCTGTTTGATGCTTTAGGAAGGCGGGTCAGCAAGCCCAGATTGTGAACTACCAGTCACCTGGTAGATCACGATCTACGGGTTGCTGACCCCCCGGTGTAGAAGATACCTACTGACCATTATCACACTGACAATTTTGTAACAACAATTTGTGAAATGCCAGCTTCAGCAGCTACTCGTGTTATCTAATGAATCTGCTGATGATCATGACCCATGAGTGACTTTTAGTTGTCTAAATGAGCAATGTAAACAAAATAAACTCTGTAGCTTGCTATATTTTACTTACAAAACAAGAAAATAAATTTGTAACTGTTACAAATTGCTGCTACAAAGTTGTTAATCTTCCTTATCTTTAGGCTTCATTTAGACCTATGGTTGGGAGGACGGCAAAAATTGTGTGGTAGGGCCATGTTTTTGCCACCAATTAACTGTCCCACCCCCCTTAGGTTGAAATAGGTATCAGAAAGGGTTGTTTACATACCACAGCCATAATTGCTTTGCGCCTGTGGCAATGTTTATCCAAGATATAGTGATTGACAAGCAGCAAAACTGGGGTTAAACAGGCAGTGAGGAGGTGTCCTGTTGCTTCCTCACTGCCTGTCAGTAGCCTCTGAAGAGTGAACAAAAGAGATTTAGATGCATATGTACAATATCTCACAAAAGTGAGTACACCCCCTTACATTTTTGTAAATATTTTAATATATCTTTTCATGTGACAACACTGAAGCAATTACACTTTACTACAATGTAAAGTAGTGAGTGTACAGCTTGTATAACAGTGTCAATTTGCTGATTCCTCAAAATAACTCAACACACAGCCATTAATGTCTAAACCGCTGGAAAAAAAAGCAAGTAAATCTCTAAGTGAAAATGTCCAAATTGGGCCCAAAGTGTCAATATTTTGTGTGGCCATCATTATTTTCCAGTACTGCCTTAACCCTCCTGGACATGGAGTTCACCAGAGCTTCACAGGTTGCCACTGGAGTCCTCTTCCACTCCTCCATGACAACATCACGGAGCTGGTGGATTTTAGAGACCTTGTGCTCCCCCACCTTCCGTTTGTGGAAGCCCCATAGATGCTCAATAGGGTTTAGGTCTGGAGACATGCTTGGCCAGTCCATCACCTTTACCCTCAGCTTCTATAGCAAGGCAGTGGTTGTCTTGGAGGTGTGTTTGGGGTCATTATCATGTTATGCCTTGCCCTGCGGCCCAGTCTCCATAGGGAGGGGATCATGCGCTGCTTCAGTATGTCACAGTACATGTTGGTATTCATGTTTTCCTCAAGGAACTGTAGCTCCTCAGTGACGGCAACACTCATGCAGCCCCAGACCATGACACTCCCACCACCATGCTTGACTGTAGGTAAGACACACTTGTCTTTGTACTCCTCACCTGGTTGCTGCCACACAAGCTTGACACCATATGAACCAAATAAGTTTATCTTGGTCTCATCAGACCACAGGACGTGGTTCCACTAATCCATGTCTTTAGTCTGCTTGTCTTAAGCAAACTGATTGTGGGCTTTCTCGTGCATCATCTTTATAAGAGAATTCCTTTTGGTAGGACAGCCATGCAGACCAATTTGATGCAGTGTGCGGTGTGTGGTCTGAGCACTGACAGGCTGAACCCCCACCCCTTCAACCTCTGCAGCAATACTGGCAGCACTCATACATCTATTTCCCAAAGACAACCTCTGGATATGATGCTCTTGGTCAACCATGGCGAGGCCTGTTCTGAGTGGAACCTGTCCTGTTAAACCACTGTATGGTCTTGGCCACCGTGCTGCAGCTCAGTTTCAGGGTCTTGGCAATCTTCTTATAGCTTAGCTCATCTTCATGTAGAGCAACAATTCTTTTTTTCAGATCCTTAGAGAGTTTTTTTCAATGAGGTGCCATGTTGAACTTCCAGTGACCAGTATGAGAGAGTGAGAGCGATAACACCAAATTTAACACACTTGCTCTAAATTCACACCTGAGACCTTGTAACACTAACAAGTCACATGGCATCGGGGAGGGGAAATGACACTTGGGGTGTACTCACATTTGTTGCTGGTTTAGACATTAATGGCTGTGTGTTGAGTTATTCTGAGGAGACAGCAAATTTACACTGTTATACAAGCTGAACACCCACTACTTTACATTGTAGCAATGTGTCATTTCTTCAGTGTTTTCACATGAAAAGATATATTAAAATATTTACAAAAATGTGAGGGGTGTACTCACTTTTGTGAGATACTGTAAATCTACCCCTAGGAGCACAGACAATCCTTCAGACATCTTTTACCTTCATTAAAATATTTAGTTTTATTACCATATTAAAATACATTAAAATAATAACCTTTAATAACGTATGACAAATGTTTATGCTTACAAAATATCACGGGCATTATTTACACAAAACGCTGTAACTGTTGTCTGTAGTGTATTGTCACTAGGGTTATACAAAATTGAGTTTTCATTTCACTGAGATTTGGATGAAAATAATAAAATGTTGGTGGTTCTAAGGGTGCAGTGGGCTTTAAATGTCTCCTGAGTGTTAGGCCCCGTACACATGGGCAGACTTTTCAACCGGACTTGTCCGACAGACTTTCCAGCGGACTTTCAATGAACTTTTGACGGACTTCCGACAGACTTCTGACGGACTTTTTAATGAACGGACTTGCCTACACACGATCACACCAAAGTCAGACGAATTCGTACATGATGACGTACACCGAACTAAAATAAGGAAGTTCATAGCCAGTAGCCAATAGCTGCCCTAGTGTCGGTTTTTGTCGGACTAACATACAGACGAGCGGATTTCTGGTTCCGGCGGAGTTACGACGTAAAGATTTGAAGCATGTTCGTAATCTAAAGTCCGTCAGATTTGGGACTGGAAAAGTCAGCTGAAGGTCCAGTGAAGCCCACACACGATTGGATTGTCCGCCGGATTTGGTCCATCGGACAAGTCCGGTCGAAAAGTCAGACCATGTGTACGCTGCATTAGGGATGTTTCTTTCATTATTTTCATTATTTTAAGCATTTTTTCACAAAAGAAAATAGCCAGAGAAATAAAGTAAAATAAAAAATGTAAAATGAAAACACACACAAATAATGATCAAAAGCACAAGAAAATGAAAAAAAATACACAAACACAATGAAGTCTAAATTACCAGGTTATGTAAATTATATATCCTAAATACACCTCTCCCAAAACCCCACACCCACGAAATACAGAAAAAAAAGTGTACATTTTTTTTTCAAGCTTTTCAAGCACATTTTACCTAAGCACCTCAGGAACTGAAATTGGAGGTTTCTGCTTAGATTTTTTGCTGAAATAACTCTGCTCATTCCTAATTGTCATGCATCATCAGATAGAGAAAATCCTTAGTGTAATCATATAGATACATTGATAGATAGATCGAATGATCGATAGATAGATCGAATGATCGATAGATAGATAGATAGATAGAATGATCGATAGAATGATCGATAGATAGATAGATAGATAGATAGATAGATAGATAGATAGATAGATAGATAGATAGATAGATAGATAGATAGATAGATAGATAGATAGATAGATAGATAGAATGATCGATAGATAGATAGATAGATAGATAGATAGATAGATAGATAGATAGATAGATAGATAGATAGAATGATCGATAGATAGATAGATAGATAGATAGATAGATAGATAGATAGATAGATAGATAGATAGATAGATAGATAGATAGATAGATAGATAGATAGAATGATCGATAGATAGATAGATAGATAGAATGATCGATAGATAGATAGATAGATAGATAGATAGATAGATAGATAGATAGATAGATAGATAGATAGATAGATAGATAGATAGATAGATAGAATGATCGATAGATAGATAGATAGATAGATAGATAGATAGATAGATAGATAGATAGATAGATAGATAGATAGATAGATAGATAGATAGATAGATAGATAGATAGATAGATAGAATGATCGATAGATAGATAGATAGATAGATAGATAGATAGATAGATAGATAGATAGATAGATAGATAGATAGATAGATAGATAGATAGATAGATAGATAGATAGATAGATAGATAGATAGATAGATAGATAGATAGATAGATAGAATGATCGATAGATAGATAGATAGATAGATAGATAGATAGATAGATAGATAGATAGATAGATAGATAGATAGATAGATAGATAGATAGATAGATAGATAGATAGATAGAATGATCGATAGATAGATAGAATGATCGATAGATAGATAGATAGATAGATAGATAGATAGATAGATAGATAGATAGATAGATAGATAGATAGATAGATAGATCGAATGATCGATAGATAGATAGATAGATAGATAGATAAATAGATAAATAGATAGATAGATAGATAGATAGATAGATAGATAGATAGATAGATAGATAGATAGATAGATAGATAGATAGAATGATCGATAGATAGATAGAATGATCGATAGATAGATAGATAGATAGATAGATAGATAGATAGATAGATAGATAGATAGATAGATAGAATGATCGATAGATAGATAGAATGATCGATAGATAGATAGATAGATAGATAGATAGATAGATAGATAGATAGATAGATAGATAGATAGATAGATAGATAGATAGATAGATAGATAGATAGATAGATAGATAGATAGATAGAATGATCGATAGATAGATAGAATGATCGATAGATAGATAGATAGATAGATAGATAGATAGATAGATAGATAGATAGATAGATAGATAGATAGATAGATAGATAGATAGATAGATCGAATGATCGATAGATAGATAGATAGATAGATAGATAAATAGATAAATAGATAGATAGATAGATAGATAGATAGATAGATAGATAGATAGATAGATAGATAGATAGATAGATAGATAGATAGATAGAATGATCGATAGATAGATAGAATGATCGATAGATAGATAGATAGATAGATAGATAGATAGATAGATAGATAGATAGATAGATAGATAGATAGATAGATAGATAGATAGATAGATAGATAGATAGATAGATAGATAGATAGATAGATAGATAGATAGATAGATAGATAGATAGATAGATAGATAGATAGATAGATAGATAGATAGATAGATAGATAGATAGATAGATAGATAGATAGATAGATAGATAGATAGATAGATAGACAGACAGACAGACAGACGGACAGACGGACAGACAGAGTGGGGAAAATAATTATAGTTGGTGACCAGGTTTGCACACATTTCAGGATGGATTTTGGTTCACTCTTCTTTACAGATCTTCTCTAAATCCTAAGGTTACTTGTCTGTTTTTTGGCAACTCAAAGTTTCAGCTCCCTCCATAATTTTTCTATAGGATTAAGGTCTGGAGACTGACTAGGCCACTCCATGACCTTAATGTGCTTCTTCTTGAGACACTCCTTTGTTGCCTTGGCCATATGCACATTAAGGTCATGAAGTGGCCTAGCCAGTCTCCATACCTTAATCCTATAGAAAATTTATGGAAGGAGCTAAAACTTCGAGTAACTGAACTGCAACTCAATTTTTATGATGTGTTTTTTTTTTTCTGGATTTTTGGTTGAAATTCTGCCTCTATCATTTAAAATACACCTAAGATAAAAAATTATAAACCCTCAATTTCTTTGTAAGTGGGCAAACTTACAAAATCTGCATGAGATCAAACAATTATTTTTCCCACTGTACTTCACATCAATGAATTTAGTATTTTTCTATTGAAGGTAACATTTTGTTTTAGGTTAACATTTGTGTTTAATCCATGCTCTGGGGGAAGCTGTTTCCGATAAATTAGCTCTAAGTCAGCAAGCAAACCCTTTACTTTTCCACAAATCATATAAAAGCAATACAGATTGTTATTCTGACTAGTTTCATAAGGGGGAGATGCCAAAATGGGATTTGTGTGGCAGTGATATGACCAAAAACCACTTCTGGTAACAGTGACCACTGAATATGACCATATGACCAAAAACCTGTGTGGCAGTGATATGACTAAAAAAAACAAAAAAATCTGGTAACAGTGACCACTGAATATATGCAGTAGATTTGCAAGTTATGCTCTCATCCATCAATATTTTCATAACACTAGCTATAAGACAATTGAATAAAGCATTTGAGACACTTTTCTGGTGGCATTGGCCCACTAGAAAGTCCTGCACCTAATTCATGAAAGCCTTGTAACAGTTTTCCTTCCAGTTCTGACAGATACGACAGACTCAGGTAGTTGTCCACATTGTGTTGTTATGATCGCCTGTTCAAATATAATGAAACTGAAAGCAATTAAGACCAACTCTAAGTTGACCTACAGAGACATGCCAGATTTCTCAGGGGGCAGGGGGCTATTGTGTGTTAACTTTATTACTGAGTGCACAATCGCTTCATTGGTTGCTATGACACAGACCACTTCATTGGTTGCTAAGATGCAGGCCACCAGTGTCCTAGCAACCATTGACATGGGGCTGAACTTGGACAGTGGGCGGGGCCTAATGAGGATGCTGAAAGACTAATTAGATCTGCCTGCCTTATGATTGACAGCAGATTTCGGTGAGCTGATTCCACAGCCACTATTGAACTGTCTAATGGCTGAGGAATCCACCCACTGCCTTGCACTGGAGGTGGACTTGATGGATAACTACTCCCTTAGGGTTCCCCACTATGCTCTGCCCACCCCACAAACGTCTGTGTGACAGGTGCACTGGCTGAGTAGGAAGCTTAGTAATGCTGATCCTTAGTGCTGGCTGCCTCCTGTGACACATTAATGTACTTGTTGAATGAATCTACATGAATCAGTGCACTCACAGTATGACACTCTTTATCATTTGCAGTAAGTTGTTCTTGCAAAAAAGACAAAAATGAAGAGCAATCCCTGCAGGGAAAAAATATATTAAAAATTTTTTAAAATACTCACAGCAAAGGGACAAAATATCACTCTGAAGAAATACATTGGACATATAATACAAATTTAAATACTGAAAATCAACAAGTGTAAAAATTGCATTGAAAATTAAAACATCCGTATGATCTAGCTTGCTGCTATATGCTTGAGTTCTATTATCAAAAGATACGTTTTATTTTTTCACTTATTACTCTTGTGTGCGTTAATATTACAACTTGCACCCTGCAGAAGTATAGGATCCTAAAGCAGTGGTTAATAAAGATTTCTTGACTACAATGGCAAGAGCTGGACACATTGCCCAGAAGTACAGTGAAATCAGACACTGGGGGGTGATTTACTAAAACTGGTGCATATAGTATCTAGTGCAGCTGTGCATAGTAACCAATCAGATTCTAGGTTTTATTGTCAAATCTTAATTGAACATAACTGCACCAGATTCTGTGTTCATCAGTTATATCAACCAGTTTAAATCTCCCCCACTGTGTCTGAATGTTTTTTCATTCCTAGCAAAGGAAATACTGTGTTGTTTGTAAAGGATGAATTGCATCTGTAAGATATAGCTCTCTGTTCATCTGAACAAACTCTAACCACAGACTCAGGTGAGACTTGCAAGTTTGAGTTCTAGAATTTTTGGTATACAAAGTAACTCTGTTTAATTACTGGTTTTGTTTACATGCTGTGCGTTCTTTTACTACTTTTAGCAATATATAGTGACATGGCAGTAATTGTACTGTCAAAGTGAAGGATAAAAAATGATTTCATCTTAACTCCAATTCACGACATGATCTGATCCCTTGTTTTTTTGTTTTTTTTTTATTTAATGTGAATAAAAGTTAATAATAATGATATCTGTGAGCACCTATGAGAACACAAATAAAATGAGGACACATTCATGGCTAAAAAACAGATAAAAAAGATACAGAACATTTTTAATTGAAAATACCAATTAAAGCTGGCCATTAAGGATCAGGTTCCACCTGCTGAACAAAAAGGACTGAACCGATTCCCCCATCCACACATTTAAGGTGTGTAAATCCTCCCCACTGTGTCATTGTATTCTGAAAGCGAGGAGACCTCCCCCTGTCAGAATACATAGATAAGCAATGCAGCCATTGGCTGCAGCTGCTGATTAAGCAGCTTTTATCTGACAGGGCAGTTGAACAGAATTCAATCAGTTGATCAAATTCTGATCAACTGCTGTAGCCACACATGGATTGATATTCAGCTGGTCCCTGTTGAATCAGCCAAAGTTCGATCCATCTATAGCTACCTTAAATAACTTAAAGAACTTTGCTTCTTTGTGTTTCGTCTCCCTCTACAGTGTATAACGCTGATTTTTTTTTGGTGTGTGTTTGGTCAACTTAGAAAAAATGCTCATTGATCATCACAATCATGTGGTTGCATTGAGCAATCACTGCTCTCCATTGTCTGCATTAAGATGTAACACAGCCTCCAGGCCTGTATATTGAAGTTTTGAAGTGTATGGTCATTACATTGTCTGGAGCTGGTGACAGAACTAGATCATTGGAGCAGTGCAGAAGGGAGGCAGGGAGGGTTTTTGAAATGAGTTCACTGTTTTCATTTTTTAAGAGAAGGTGAACTTAACATTTAAAGAAATGAGTCAAAATATCAAGGTTGTCAGAGGGCACAACCTCAGGCAATAATGATGTGTTGACCCTTTTTTTTTTTAAAGATAAGTCACTAATTAGAGATAGAGAGAAATAGAGCAAGTGCGAGAGACTTATGTTTGCTGATGGCACAAATTTGGACAAAAATGGTCAGGTTTTGTTTCATATTTGCTGTGGACTTTCTTAAAATTTTGTAGGTGTACCTATCTGTACATATTTTAATATTTATTGGGACTCACACTTAAAAGTTATTAGTAAATTCTGTTAGAACAATGGATCAGACCTGGCATTAGGCTGTGCGTGGGCAGGTTTAGCAACAGAGAGTATATTGCAACAGGTTTAGCAACAGAAAGTATATTGCATAACAAACATCCTCACAAAAAAAAAAAAAAACACTTCAAGAACTGCCGATCCTGATACAAGTAAGAGATTCATCCAAGAATTTCAGAGGACAAAAAACTCATCAGGTGTGTCAAATCCCTGACATTCAGAAACCATGAGGGGAAAGCCACACACGCTGACTTAAGCACTAAAGTATGGATGCTTTAATTAATCCGGGGTGATTTTAATTGCTTCAGTTAAGTGGAAATCGGGTTAAAAATGATGCAGTGCATGCTGAGGTGTGTTAAAACATGACATATGAGTTGAAGAAATCGATAAATTAAAAGTGCACAGATGTTTTAATTAAACCCAAGGAAGTTAAACAAGATCACTTGAGACTTTTAGGCCTATGATTAATTCAATTAATTTAAAATACCTGTAGTGAGAGTAAGCCTCTATTTTGAGAGTTATAAAAGTTTTTTTTTTTTCAAAAGATAAATATATAAGCTCTTATAAATACAAAGTGTTGTAGCTGTAATTAAAGTTTAACAAGCATGTGACTATTCCAGTGGTTTAAATACGAATCCAATAGATTTGACAGACAATGAGGTTGATTTACTAAAGGCAAATATACTGTGCACTGCGACCGCACTGCAAGTGCATTTTCTCTAGATCTGATCTGATGGAAAACTCTTACATGCAGTGCACAACAGTGGCAGCTGGTAGTTTTTTTTTGGGGGGAAGGGGGGGTGGCAAACAACCAAACAACTGTCTGCCAGTCGGTCTGGCACTTACCCCATCTAAGTGAGTAGCGGGTGGCAGGCACCGTGCAGTGTCCTCTCCTCCATCGGTGGCTTCCAGCATGCAGCTCCTCCCCTCCTCCTAGGCATCCAATAGGATCGCCTGTCCTTTCAGCCATTCGGGTGACAGGTCTCAAAACCCGCTTCTGGATTGGTCGGGAGGAGGATCAGTGTTACAATAGCAAATATTAATTCGCTGTTGTAACACGTCTGGGTGGGCTTCGTTCAAATTCTCTGAGCCCCGAGCCCACCCTATTTTGAAGCCTAATAAAGTTTCTGGCTCTAATAAGGTGCTTCAAAAAAACACCCCTGCCATTGTAATTCATGCCTCCGGTGTCCTAGCAGGGTCCAGACGCATGGATAGGGGGAGGCGACAATGGATAGGAGGGGTGGCGCCCATGCGCCCTTCATGGATGGGCTGCCCCTGGTGCACAGTATATTTGCCTTTAGTAATTCAACCCCATTATCTTCTTTTTAATTCCTAGATAAAAAGCCTTTGACTTAAGAAGTGTAAAAATAAACAGCAGGTGATGCATGCAAATGCATGGAAAAGGAAACCTTTGGTCTGTGTAACTCATTGGGGCTCATTCCCACTTACTGTGGGGGTGTGTCGTTTAAGAAAAGTACTAACTTCTCAGTAGCTACCTACTTTTACATTCTATACTGTTTCATCCCTTCTTGATAGCAGAGAACATAGATGCCCCTTACTCACATCTTACAAAGGAATGATTATTGCCCGACAAACTAATGAGCAGGCCTAGACATTTTTAGCTGGACAACAGGCAAAGAAGTTTGGATGTGGAACCCGAACCCCATTGAAATTAATGGGAGCTGAATCTGTCAAACTAAAAATGTCTATTTTGTGAGCTAATAGGTAAGGAGGTGTCAAAAAAGAGCATGGGGGGTGGGCACCACTCTGGGAAACATGTACCAATGGAGATCTGCAGGCAGAGGGCTTATCTGGAAAAATCTGGAAGGCCCCTTTAATAATAGTACCTTTAAGAATAATAGTACCTCTTCTCATTCACAAAAGAAAAATAAATAATTCAAACATTTTAATAAGTGCTTTATTTAACTACTTAACAACCGCGCTATAGCTGAATGACGGCTACAGCGCGGCTCGATAACTCTGGGAGGGCGTACATTGACGTCCTTCCAGAATCTTGCTCCCATGCGCCCCCTGCTGTGCGCACCTGGGAACATCCGTGACCTGGACCCAGTGCATCATGGATCACGGTAAATGGCCGTTGACAGCAGCCGTTTACCACGTGATTGCTCCGTCAAATGATGGAACGATCACTTGTAAACAAACCGGCGTCATGTCTGGTTCCTCTCTCCCTCTCTGTACAGATCGGTACAGAGTGGGGAGAGGGGAGAGATCAGATGCTGCTGTGGGCTGGATGTGTAGTGCCCACAGTGCTGATTTGTGCCCACTCTAGCCATTCAGCCAGCCATCCATCCCTCCATCCATCCTCAGCCAGCCATCCATCCATACTCAGCCAGGAATCCATCCATCCATCCATCTATGCTCAGCCAGCCATCCATCCACCCATGCTCAGCCAGGCAGCCATCCATCCATCCATGCTCAGCCAGCCATCCATCCATCCATCCTCAGCCAGCCATCCATACTCAGCCAGCCATCCATACTCAGCAATACTCATCCATGCTCAGCCATCTATCCATACTCACTATTACTCATCCATCCATCCATGCTCAGCCATCCATCCACACTCAGCAATGCTCATCCATCCATCCATACTCAGCCAGCCATCCATACTCAGCAATACTCGTCCATGCTCATCCATCCATACTCAGCAATACTCATCCATGCTCATCCATCCATCCATCCTCAGCAATACTCATCCATGCTCATCCATCCATCCATACTCAGCAATAGTCATCCATGCTCAGCCACCCATCCATACTCAGCAATACTCATCCATCCATCCATACTCAGCCATCCATCCATACTCAGCCATCCATCCATACTCAGCCAGCCATCCATATTCAGTAATACTGATCCATGCTCATCCATCCATCCATACTCAGCAATACTCATCCATCCATGCTCAGCCATCCCATCCACCCCATCCATACTCAGCCATAATCAGCAATACCCAGCCATCCCATCCGTACCCAGCCGTACTCAGCCATCCCATCCGTACCCAGCCATACCCAGCCATCCCATCCGTACCCAGCCAAACCCAGCTGTACTCAGCCGTACCCAGCTGTACTCGGCCATACTCTGCCATAATCATTCATGCTCAGTCATCCCATCCATACTCAGCCATCCCCATCCATGGCTCATCCATCCCCATTCATGCCACATCAGTTCCCATCCATGCCACATCCATGCCACTAGAGTGCCTCACAAAAGTGTAATTTTTATGATTAAGTCCTTGTGACAAAACATGTCGGGGGCGTGGCTGTACGGCAATCATCTTTACTGATGTAAGACGTCGTATGTTGAACTAGGAAGCGGAGGAGCGAGTTCAGACCCAGGACCAGGGAAGGGGTGAGAGTTGTATACACGCCAGTACACCTCGGGCCCGCTGTGACCACAAGATCCGCTGCTTCATAGATATTGAAAATCTTGCTGTGATCACTTTTGCTGATTTTAAAGTTTCACAATGTGAGTGTAAATGTTGAAGATTATTTTAATAAATTGATCCTTTACGGTATCACACTATTGGTGCACCTTTATCATTTACATGTGGAGAATTACTGGTTACGCACGATTGGAATCTGGATGCTCATTTGAAACCCTGTTTATGTGGTTTAAAAGCGCCTTAGCCTAACACGAAAGTGTAGGCATTAGATTTCGGTGAGTGCGTTTCTTTAGGGGAGTGGAATCACTGATGCACTGGTGTGGTGGATAGAATAGGAGAATTTCACAGCAACTTTGGATTCATTTGTACACTTTATGGACTATTGTTTGAGTTGATTTTTTTGAGTTGAATATTTTTGATTTTTTCACTTCTATATATATTTATTTGTTTCACTTGTCACAGGGTGGAATTAGTATCTACATATTTAAATATTCGTTTATTTAGTGATTTTCAGTTTTTTGTCACCTTGGGGTGACCAAACATTTGTTTTAGCACATTTTTAGTGCCACTATTTTCACCTATTGTCATTTTTGATAAGTGGTTAAAATACAGCTCAAATAAAGTAGAGCTCCATTATCCACCCACTTGCTTATATGGCTGGGATTCCTGACCATGTAAGTGAATGGACCCAGAGATGTCAGTGGTTTGGAGAGACACAGCAGCTATAAGTGGCCATATTTAGGCATTGATGTAACCTAATCTATTCTCCGCCCATTTGCTAACGTGGCATTGAAATCTTGGTCATGTAAGTGAAAGGGCCAGGTGATGTCAGTTTCAACCCCACACATTTGACCTCTTGTGAAAGATAGATTGATTTTCTCATTTCTCATTGCGTGACCTACTCAGAACAGGTTTTTTTTGCTAAAGCTTAATTGAACAAGATGAAATTAACCACTTCAGCCCTGGAAGGATTTACCCCCTTCCTGACCAGAGCACTTTTTACAATTTGGCACTGCATCCCTTTAACTGCTAATTGCGCGGTCATGCAATGCTGTACCCAAACGAAATTTGCGTCCTTTTCTTCCCACAAATAGAGCTTTCTTTTGATGGTATTTGATCACCTCTTCCGTTTTTATTTTTTGCGCTATAAACGGAAAAAAACCGAAAATTTTGAAAAAAAATGATATTTTATACTTTTTATTATAAAAAAAGTCCAATAAACTCAATTTACTCAAACATTTAGGCCAAAATGTATTCGGCCACATGTCTTTGGTAAAAAAAATGTCAATAAGTGTATATTTATTGGTTTGCGCAAAAGTTATAGCGTCTACAAGCTAGGGTACATTTTCTGGAATTTACACAGCTTTTAGTTTATGACTGTTAATGTCATTTCTTGAGGTGCTAAAATGGCAGGGCAGTACAAAACCCCCCCAAATGACCCCATTTTGGAAAGTAGACACCCCAAGGAAATTGCTGAGAGGCATGTTGAGCCCATTGAATATTAATTTTTTTGTCCCAAGTGTTTGAATAATGAAAAAAAAAAAAAAAATTACAAAAAGTCGTCACTAAATGATATATTGCTCACACAGGCCATGGGCATATGTGGAATTGCACCCCAAAATACATTTAGCTGCTTCTCCTGAGTACGGGGATACCACATGTGTGGGACTTTTTGGGAGCCTAGCCGCGTACGGGGCCCCGAAAACCAATCACCGCCTTCAGGATTTCTAAGGGCGTAAATTTTTGATTTCACTCCTCACTACCTATCACAGTTTTGAAGGCCATAAAATGCCCAGATGTCACAACCCCCCCCCAAATGACCCCATTTTGGAAAGTAGACACCCAAAGCTATTTGCTGAGAGGCATGTTGAGTCCATGGAATATTTTATATTTTGACACAAGTTGCGGGAAAGTGACAAATTTTTTTTTTTTTTTTTGCACAAAGTTGTCACTAAATGATATATTGCTCACACCGGCCATGGGCATATGTGGAATTGCACCCCAAAATACATTTAGCTGCTTCTCCTGAGTATGGGGATACCACATGTGTGGGACTTTTTGGGAGCCTAGCCGCGTACGGGGGCCCGAAAACCAATCTCTGCCTTCAGGATTTCTAAGGGTGTAAATTTTTGATTTCACTCTTCACTGCCTATCACAGTTTTGGAGGCCATGGAATGCCCAGGTGGCACAACCCCCCCCCCAAATGACCCCATTTTGGAAAGTAGACACCCCAAGCTATTTGTTGAGAGGCATGGTGAGTATTTTGCAGCTCTCATTTGTTTTTGAAAATGAAGAAAGACAAGAAAAACATTTTTTTTTTCTTTTTTTCAATTTTCAAAACTTTGTGACAAAAAGTGAGGTTTGCAAAATACTCACTATACCTCTCAGCAAATAGCTTGGGGTGTCTACTTTCCAAAATAGGGTCATTTGGGGGGGTTTTGTGCCACCTGGGCATTCCATGGCCTCCGAAACTGTTATAGGCAGTGAAGAGTGAAATCAAAAATTTACGCCCTTAGAAAGCCTGAAGGCGGTGCTTGGTTTTCGGGGTCCCGTACGAGGCTAGGCTCCCAAAAAGTCTCACACATGTGGTATCCTCGTACTCAGGAGAAGCAACAGAATGTATTTTGGGGTGTAATTTCACATATTCCCATGGCATGTTTGAGCAATATATCATTTAGTGACAACTTTGTGCAAAAAAAAAAAAAATGTGTCTCTTTCCCGCAACTTGTGTCACAATATAAAATATTCCATGGACTCGACATGCCTCTCAGCAAATAGCTTGGGGTGTCTACTTTCCAAAATGGGGTAATTTGGGGGGGTTTTGAACTGTCCTGGCATTTTTTGCACAACATTTAGAAGCTTATGTCACACATCACCCACTCTAACCACTTGAAGACAAAGCCCTTTCTGACACTTTGTTTACATGAAAAAAATATTTTTTTTTGCAAGAAAATTACTTTGAACCCCCAAACATTATATATTTTTTTAAAGCAAATGCCCTACAGATTAAAATGGTGGGTGTTTCATTTTTTTTTTTTTTCACACAGTATTTGCGCAGCGATTTTTCAAACGCATTTTTTGGGGAAAAAACACTTTTTTAAATTTTAATGCACTAAAACACACTATATTGCCCAAATGTTTGATGAAATAAAAAAGATGATCTTAGGCCGAGTACATGGATACCAAACATGACATGCTTTAAAATTACGCACAAACGTGCAGTGGCAACAAAATAAATACATCTTTAAAAGCCTTTAAAAGCCTTTACAGGTTACCACTTTAGATTTACAGAGGAGGTCTACTGCTAAAATTATTGCCCTCGATCTAACCTTCATGGTGGTACCTCACATGCATGGTGCAATTGCTGTTTACATTTGACGCCAAACCAACGCTTGCGTTCGCCTTAGCGCGAGAGCAGGGGGGGACAGGGGTGCTTTTTTTTTTCTTTATTATTTTTTTGCTTTTTTATCTTATTTTTAAACTGTTCCTTTCATTTTTTTTAATCATTTTTATTGTTATCTCAGGGAATGTAAATATCCCCTATGATAGCAATAGGTAGTGACAGGTACTCTTTTTTGAAAAAATTGGGGTCTATTAGACCTTAGATCTCTCCTCTGCCCTCAAAGCATCTGACCACACCAAGATCGGTGTGATAAAATGCTTTCCCAATTTCCCAATGGCGCTGTTTACATCCGGCGAAATCTAAGTCATGAAATGCTCGTAGCTTCCGGTTTCTTAGGCCATAGAGATGTTTGGAGCCACTCTGGTCTCTGATCAGCTCTATGGTCAGCTGGCTGAATCACCGGCTGCATTCTCAGGTTCCCTGTTGAGACAGGAGAGCCAGAGAAAAACACGGAAGACAGTGGGGGGGGGCATTCCCTCCCGCTGCTTGTAAAAGCAGTCTAGAGGCTAATTAGCCGCTAGGATTGCTTTTACATGAAAGCTGACTGCTGGCTGAAAAGAATGATACCAAGATGATACCTAAACCTGCAGGCATCATTCTGGTATAACCACTCAAAGTCGTGAATGGCGTACCTGAAGACAAAAAAATGGTTAACAATAAAACACAGTAAACGGTAAAGTATAAAAAATTGCATACCTGAAAAGTAATCATGATAAAACATAATAACAATAA
Organism: Aquarana catesbeiana; assembly: GCF_042186555.1. NCBI lineage: Eukaryota > Metazoa > Chordata > Amphibia > Anura > Ranidae > Aquarana > Aquarana catesbeiana. The sequence continues at coordinate 404,764,188 of NC_133326.1, read as the reverse complement.
AACATTGCAGAATAGAATACAGTAAAAAAGAGCAGAACAATTGAGAGAGAATAGAGAGAGAGAGAACAATAAAACGAGAACTATTTATTTTTTTTTACACTTTTTTTTGTAACTAACTTTTATAACTGTAACCGGTTCCAGGTTCGGGTCTCTCAAAATGCGATGGCATCTTGGGAGACACTGTGAAAGTGTGCCTAGTCTGTGCAATGCTGTACCCTACGCTAATACTCAACTAGTGTATGGTAGCGTTCAAAACATTCACCAATGCAAAGACCAGGATTGTCAGGACAGGAGGGAAAATAATAGCGGATGTCACGCCTATATCCTCGCTTGCTTCAGTTTGTTGGGTAGGGGTACTCAGGAGGACATAAAGAAAATGCCTCTCGTGCAGCCGACTGCATTTGGTTGGGGATGTGAATGGGGGAAGTACGGGCGCTGCAGAAGTAGTAGGTTCCCAATTAGGATATGCGAATGCAGCAGGAAGGGCATTATGGGCACGACGGGCCTGTGTTTGTCTTCTTGGTGGCAGCGGGACACTACTTGTGCTTGCCACCTCACCAGCTTGAACTGCACTTATGGGACTTGCCACGTCACCAAGTGTTACTGCAGTGCTGGTTTGACTACGACCGGGGTGTACTAGGCTTCTGGTGCTTGCAACTTCACCAAAACGCTACCAAAAAAACTGTTAGCGATCGCAGGGATCAGGCCTGACTCTGCGAACGCTGCAGTCATGCGTTTAGTGTTTTGTAAGTGACAGTGATCGATCGATACTGCACTTGGGTGGGCTGGGCTGGGCGGAGGGGCAAAACGCAGATGCTAACAGGTATCTGGGCTGATCCCGCTAACACTGCATTTTTGGGAACCCTAAACTGCTGGGGACGCTAGTATAGATCTGATCGGATCAGATATTGATCCATTCAGATACTATACCACTAAGGGAGGTGTACGGTGTGTGCGTGGGTGTTGGCGGTACTGGCGCTAACCTGACGCTGCCTGGGGCTGGTGCTTGCCAGTTCACCAAAACGCTACCAAAAAAAACTGTTATCGATCGCAGGGATCAGGCCTGACTCCGTGAACGCTGCAGTTATGCGTTTAGTGTTTTGTAAGTGACAGTGATCGATCGATACTGCACTTGGGTGGGCTGGGCTGGGCCAGGCGGAGAGGCAAAACGCAGGTGCTAGCAGGTATCTGGGCTGATCCTGCTAACACTGCGTTTTTGGGAACCCTAAACTGCTGGGGACGCTAGTATAGATCTGATCGGATCAGATATTGATCCGTTCAGATACTATACCACTAAGGGAGGTGTATGCCGCGTGCGTGGGTGTTAGCGGTACTGGTGCTAACCTGATGCTGCCTGGGGCGACGCATATCACCGCCGGGCGATCAGGGGGCTAAACCTTTATTTGGTAATAAATGGCGGGTGCCCTGACACTATAAAAAATAAACGAACTAACCAGCGTCACCCGTAACACTTATACGGTGATCACTGGTGAAAGGTTTAACTAGGGGGCAATCAAGGGGTTAAAACATTTATTAGGTAGTATATGGGGGTCCCTGACGCTATAAAACGCTGACGGCGAACCTAAATATAAACCTCCCTAACTAGCGTCACCAGTGACACTAATACAGCGATCAGAAAAATGATCGCTTATCGACACTGGCGACGGGGGGTGATCAAGGGGTTAAAACTTTATTGGGGGGGGTTAGGGGGGTATCCTAGACCTAAAGGGGGCTAACCCTAACTGCCCTACCACACTAACTGTCACAAACTGATACCATGCAGTAATCAGAAAAAAAAAAAAAACTGCTTGGTGTCAGTGTGACGGGGGAGGGGTGATTGGGGGGTGATCGGGGGGGGGATCGGGGGTGTATTGTGTGCCTGGCATGTTCTACTGTGATGTGTAGTGTTGTGCACTCACATTACAGTCTTCTCTCCTCGGCGCCGGAACGGAAAATGCCGAGCCAAGGAGAGATGACATCATTTCCTCTGCCTCTGTGTACAATACAGAGGCAGGGAAATGATCTGATTGGCTAGGAGCGATCGCGAGGGGGGGCCACGAATAGATGGCCTCCCCCTCACCTCCGATCGCCGGGGAAGATTTGCCGACCGCCGCAGGCACCAGGGGGGTCCGATCGGACCCCCCACCCGCGGGCAGGCAAGGACGTACCTGTAAGTCCTTTTGCCTGCCCGTGCCATTCTGCCGACGTACATTGTCGTGCGGCGGTCGGCAACTGGTTAAAAGCTTATTGGCTACCATACACAGCTGCCCAAGATTTTGCACTTTCCAGTTTTAGTAAATCAACCCCATAGTTTCCTGAAGATGGTGTTTATGAGATTCATACTATAGTTAGAAGTTTTAACCTTCCTGGCACCAGAGGCCATTTTACATTTTTAGAATTACATATTTTTTTATGCATTTGCAGAAACAAAAATCTGGCATCATAGGCTTTCATCATGTTTTTTCTCAGGGGTCCCCTGAGAAGGTCACGTGACAATGGGCAGAGTCGGGTGATGTAGCACATCAGCAGCATACAGGAGCCACAGCCTCCGCTGGAGACAGGGATACAAACGTATTGCTTTTATCTTGAATGTAGGTGGATGCTTTAATAAACTTCATGTGGTTTTAAATATTACACTATGGGAGCTTGTTTTGCTATAATCGAGGGGAAACTAAAGGAATAGGAGGTTGCTTCACACAGCTTACACAAAGTATCAAGCAAAACTCGGAGAGGGGAAAGGAGGAGAAGGACACCAATCAGCTGTCTCATTAATCCAGATTACACCCCAGTTGAGGAAGGTGAGATTAGACCTGTATGGTCTAACATTGAGGTGAGTGCAGTGGTATATAGGTGTCAGGGATAGATGCACATGCACAAGTTTTAACCCACGAAAAGGTGAAGGGCACAGAGGGTCACATTTAAAGTGGTTGTTAAGCCACCAACTGATCATTATATCATCCCCTCTGTCACATAAAATGCTGTGTCCTAGTGCCTGTGCAGATTTCTACCTGTTTTAACAGTGTCTTCCAGCGATCACATGACTCCAGGCTCTCTGCTCTCCCTGTCTGCTATCTCCAGCAAGTGGGGCCGAAATTCCCCTGCTGACATCAGCCAGAGAGGCGGGGAGGAGAGTAGCCTGGAGTCATGTGATCGCTGGAAGACACTGTTAAAACAGGTAGAAATTGGGTTCCAGGTTCCTCCTGGTACTAGCAGGAGTTGACATAGCACAACCACTGGCAAAGTGCATTCCTGAGAAGTGTGTTGTATTGCATTGCATTGCATTGCAGTATATATATTCAGTTCTAGTGAATAAAAAAAAATTCAAGGCCAGTACAGCAATAATAGTGTTTTAGCACAAGACATACGTACACTATTTTAACAAATACAGTACCTGTAATATAATTGTTGCTTTTAAATTTTCTCAATGCATTTTGGTGTATAAGGCAGCAATTATCTTTCAAAATTTGGCTTTGCATTCCTTGTTTTACATTTATTACGTTAAGATTTTCCAGTGTATTTCTTATCATAAATATGACTTTTTTATTCTGGGTGAACCACTGAAAACTCTGCTTGTTTACCAATTAACGGTCTATATTTTTTCTACTTCCCATCATGTTAGATTTTGTTATGAGGGAACACTGCATCAAACTCAATAGGAAACTAAAGCTGCAAAATCATAAGGAATCAAGCACCCACCAAGCTACTGTTGTGAGAGAAAGCCTGCTCTCAGCATTACTGTTTGCTCCTAAGCCCTCAAGCTTTTAGGTACACACAGCTGTCATTTGCTTCAAACCTCTGAAAGAAAATGATGGAATCCAACAAACAGTTTAGTGTAGAGCACATTTTAAATGATTTTTTGCTCAACATTTTCTGCTTTTTTTAAGCCAAAATTGACAATGTATTTCTTTTTTTTGTTCACTTCACCATCGATTCTTGGACAACTATTTGAGTACTATTTTTCTGAGTGATTATATGTTTACATCACTATGTGGCCAATAAAAGGATCTAGAGTGTGGCTAAGCTGCTATAAAATGCAATCTACAACAAATCTATTGAAAAAGCCCTTAAAGGGAAAATGTAATGGTCTTGAGTTCATTTTGTTTTTAAATGATATACTGTATTTATTGGCTTATAACACACACTTTTTGACCCTGAAAATTGGGTGCAAATAGCGTGTGCATATTATACGCCGATACTTTAATTTTAGCTGCCTCGGAGGGGACAGGAAGGGGGGCAAGACGAGCGCCATCAGATTACATACAGTGAGAATCTCCTGTTTACTTGGCGGCCTCTGTAATAGGAAGTCCCGTATACTGGGTCGCCATTGGACCACTGTTCCATCTATCATAGGAGATTCTCACTGTATGTAATCTGTCGGCACTCGTCCCACCCCCCCTCCCTGTCCCTTTTAGGCTGCACTGATGGCAATGTTGAGGCTGCTGCATTGAAGGCAGTGGTGAGGCTGCTGCATTGATGGCAATGGTGAGGCTGCTGCGCAATGGTGAGGCCACTGCATTGATGGCAATGGTGAGGCTGCTGCATTGATGGCACTTGTGAGGCTGCATTGATATGGACAGATGAGGCTGCATTGATGGCATTTGCGAGGCTGCAGATGGGCATTGATCAGGCTGCATTGATGGTAATGGTGAGGCTTCAAATGGGCACTGACCCTTATTTTGCTTCAAAGTTCCTTATATAAAATGTACATTTTTTTCCTGAAACTTCCTCCTTAAAATGAAAGTGCTATACACCGATAAATACGGTATTTTCAAAAAAGGTTTATTATCATTTTTACTACAGGTATACAAACTTTGTTTTACTAAATGCATGACACAAGATTTGTATACCACTTTGGTTTATCTTGACCGCACAGAGACAGCACAGATGCTCCCTGCCTTGTGACATGCTTTGTCTGACTTGAAACCTTGGACAGAACTGTTTATGATCCAATTATGTTTATTGCATTTCTATAAAGAAGAAAAACAACCCATTACATATAAGGCCTTTAATCACTGGCGCACCCGTGGACTTGTCAATGTTACCTTTCTATAGCATAGTACGCTTAAAACCTTCTTGATCATCTCTCAGGAATACTCCCTGCCAGCATTACATCTTTTCCATTATCAACAACTTCTCAGTTATATATAAACTTGTTCTGGGTCCCAGGTTGATCCCCTCAAAAAGTCTTTCATTGACATAGTGCTCAAACGTGATGACTACTCTATTTCCAATCTCTACTCTCATCTCATCACGCACCAGTCGGATAAATACTATCTGGCCCCATTTCAGAAGTGGTCTTCCATCTTCAACACTGCTGACCTTCCAGGAAAAATCTTAAAGAGCTACCGCTATGTCCACAATCTCATTGTGTAAAGACTTGGCGTGAAACTCAATTTAAAATAATACACAGAGCATACTTCCCTTTCTGCATCAACCCTTAGGACTCTACACAGGCGCAGTGCCACGGTGTTCTTCACCATGCTCTCCACTACTCCACCGGCTATGGGAATGCTCAACTATCTCTGTCTACTAGGACTCTATTCTCACATAAATAACCAAAGTCGCTAAGATCAAGCTGATCAAGAATCCTTTACTATGTCTCTTTAGATGTGAACCACCAGCCTCCTCACCATCATCGACGTCTGCATCTAACCCCACACAATGGGCTCATCTATGTTTGCTGAAAGAATAAAGAACAACTGGATTACTACTTCTCCACCATGCCTCTTGGCCGTGAAAAGAACTTTACTGTTACTGTTCAACCTGAAAAAACTCAACACTATCATATCAAACTTTAAATCGACTCAATGTTTTTTGCCAGATGGAGAAAATTAATTTAGTATACATTTACACAGGAAGAACTCACAACAAATATGCACCCTTTCTGTTACTCTGATTGGCACTTGAAACATGATCTGACAAATTACCAGAAGTGAATGAGCCCTTTGACCCCTCCCTACGTCCCCAAGTTCCCAGGGGTCTCTTGGCCCCCTAAGACCTCCATACTATTCACAGATCACTTGTTTATAACTCAGATGCTTGTACCCCCCTGAGTCCTTCACTGGGTTGCACTATGTTAGGCCTCCACTCCTGAAGGTACCACACTGTACTATCATTTGTATCATTTGTTACTGTTCACTGTTTCTCTTCGCAGATATGATACTATGCCAGTTTATTACACATGGGTAAAATTGCTTTCCTTCCCACATCCCTTCAGTTTTATTTCTCCTTTTCTCTACCCTCCCCACCCTCCATCCTCTCCCCACCTTTGCCCCTGTTTGGGTCCCTATACAGTATCTGATAAATGCCTGCATTGTAACCCAGGTTTATAACTTTGGGTCTGGCCCCGTACCATGTATCTGTCTCTTGTATTTTGTTTCTTGGAAAACCTAATAAATATTTTTTTTAAAAAAAAGAACAAAATATAAAAAAACAGTACAATCGCGTTTGACAAAATGCCACTCCATAGGTTAAAATAGTAATGAGCACATCGCTGTCAAGAAAGGAAAATATGTCATACATGTTATAAAATGTAAATACCGAGCCCTCTCATCCAAGGACAGATATTCCCCAAGGACAGACATTCCCCATTGCTGGGGTTCATAGACAGAGGAGGGAAATGTGCTTTCAAATACGAAGAACAAAGACTGAGAATGAAGAAGGGGAGAAGAAGAGGAAAAAGAAAAAAAGGAAAGAACAACAAGAAGCAAAGAGTACCATGTATGTACACTAAATAGACATCAACATCTTCCGTAACATATCAGCATATATGTGAACTGCTTGTTAGAAACATACAGCCGGGCTCAAGTAGACCATATAAAGTTGAAGGATTTCAAGTTGAAAAAAAAATATGACTATATTACTTATTATATAATGCAGTCAGAGAATATATATTTGCACAAGAACCATCAAAGATAGGTAGTTAGCTTCATGACAGCTTACTTTTAAACATAGTTACATAGTTTGTCAGGTTGAAAAAAGACACAAGTCCACCTAATTCAACCAATAAAAAAAAAAAAAATCATACAATCCCATATACACAAACCTATACCCACAGTTACTCCAAAGGAAGGCAAAAAACCCTAGGAATGCATGATCCAATTTGCTACAGCAGGAGAAAAAATCCTTCCTGATCCCCCCTAGAGGCAATTGGATATTCCCTGGATCAACTTTACCAATAAATGTTAGCAATAGCCCTCTCATAGTGGTAGTGGGTGCTAACTCATGAACCACCTCAGGTAGGTTCAAGACTATAGTGGACTTTCATTGTTTTGTTATAACCAACCGGGATGCCAGTAATATGTGATATACTTTAGTTCTGTATTGAGGAGGATATTTAGCTATACCCAATGCTAGCTGCGGAGAGGGTCTGCAAAGGATACCAGTTAACATGGAGATAAGCTTAAATGCTCCATTGCAAAAGCTCTTAATGGATATACAGCGCCAGAGAATATGTAGTAAGGTGCCAAGGCAGCCGCATTGACACCAGCATAATGGAGATTGGTTGGGGTATATTTTTGAAAAGAAAAAGGGTGTGAAGTATCCTCTATGTAAAATTTTAAGCGCTCTAGCCCAATGGTCAGTACAATGGGACAACAGAAGGTTATGTTTCATGGCTTAATGCCATTCTGTCAGAGGGAACTGTTGGTTTAGATCTATTTTCCAATTTGTTATGAAGGAAGGTTTAGTTGTTTCCTCCAAATATTTACGCAAGCGATAGAACCAAGAAATTCCACCTTTTGTTTGAGTTTTAGAAGTTAGGTATGTCCATAGGTTCAAGAAAGGAAGGGTGACCCCTGGAGGTCGCATATCTATGATGTCCTATGAAGGGGTCACCCTTCCTTTCTTGAACCTTTGGATGTACCTAACTTCTAAAACTTAAACAAAATTTCTTGGTTCTATCACTCGCTTGAAACTTTTCAGGAGCCAGGATGGGCTCCATCCCCTGTCAGCAGTCTAGCAGCAGCTGTGGATGCACTGTCCACATACCCTCTCCCTATTGAGCCTGAGCGGCACACACTTTTCTCAGGTCACAGTAGGTACTTCCATAGGTTAGAGTCTACCTCAATAGATAAATATTGGTGGAAGGAATGAAGCTGTACTAGGGGGAAATTACGTTTTGAGGGGATATTACGAATAAGGTCATCTATTATGTGAAGGTCCCATTGTATCCACTGGGCCACTAGTAGGGTTGGAAGATAATATTCATAAACTGTAAAGGGGGTATTTATTTAAATTCTGGGGTTAATAGAGGGAAGACTATGAAGAAGAACTTCCCAGGCAGCAGTGGTAGCTTGGATAGCAGGGAGTTCTGGTGCTCTGAATGGCTCCTAAGGCTGCCTTCTAAATATGCACCCATAATTTAGTGGAACCAGGCCTTCATCTGATCCAGAATAGCTGCCCTATGGTAAGAGGAGAGTAGCGGGAGGGCTTAAAGTATTGAAGGGAATTCTGGCCTTTTTCCCCTTGCCAGAAAAAAAATTTTTAGGCTGCTATCCACTGATTTAAAAAAAGATAGGTGGTAGAGTAATAGGAATTGTCTTAAAATGTTATAGCATTTTGGGCAGCACTAACATTTTAAAGACCGCTATCCATCTCAACTATGAGTTTTGATAAGAAGCTATATGGGATAGATCCTTTTTGATTGCAGCTAACATCACCGGGTAATTGGCCTCATACACCTTTGCAGATAGAAACTGTAGATTAATTCCCAGATATGATAAAGTGTGAGATTTATACTTGTACGAAAAAAAGTTTTTTAAGGCTCTTATCATAGTTACATACAGTCAGGTCCATAAATATTGGGACGTCGACACAATTCTAATCTTTTTGGCTCTATACACCACCACAATGGATTTGAAATGAAATGAAAAAACAAGATGTGCTTTAACTGCAGACTTTCAGCTTTAATTTGAGGGCATTTACATCCAAATCAGGTGAATGGTGTAGGAATTACATCAGTTTGTATATGTGCCTCCCACTTTTTAAGGGACCAAAAGTAATGGGACAGATTAACAATCATCCATCAAACTTTTTTTTTTTAATACTTGGTTGCAAATCCTTTGCAGTCAATTACAGCCTGAAGTCTGGAATGCATAGACATCACCAGACGCTGGGTTTCATCCCTGATGATGCTCTGCCAGGCTGTAACTGTCTTCAGTTCCTGCTTGTTCTTGGGGCATTTTCCCTTCAGTTTTGTCTTCAGCAAGTGAAATGCATGCTCAATCATATTCAGGTCAGGTGATCGACTTGGCCATTGCATAACATACCACTTCTTTCCCTTAAAAAACTCTTTGGTTGCTTTCACAGTATGCTTCGGGTCATTGTCCATCTGCACTGTGAAGCGCCGTCCAATGAGTTCTGAAGCGTTTTTCTGAATATGAGCAGATAATATTGCCCGAAACACTTCAGAATTCATCCTGCTGCTTTTGTCAGCAGTCACATCATCAATAAATACAAGAGAACCAGTTCCATTGGCAGCCATACATGCCCACGCCATGACACTAACACCACAATGCTTCACTGATGAGGTGGTATGCTTTGGATCATGAGCAGTTCCTGTCCTTCTCCATACTCTTCTCTTCCCATCACTCTGGTACAAGTTGATCTTGGTCTCATCTGTCCATAGGGTGTGGTTCCAGAACTGTGAAGGCTTTTTTAGATTGGCAAACTCTAGATTGTTTGGCAAACTCTAATCTGGCCTTCCTGTTTCTGAGGCTCACCAATGGTTTATATCTTGTGGTGAACCCTCTGTATTCACTCTGGTAAAATCTTCTCTTGATTGTTGACTTTGACACACATACACCTACTTCCTGGAGAGTGTTCTTGATCTGGCCAACTGTCACTATTAATATATCTTATCCAGTATCTATATATGGGGGCTTATTATACATTTTTTATTACACTTTTGTCCTTCTTACATTGGGGCACTAGATGTACTTTCTGATCATCTTGATCTAGGGAATGTCATGCTGATTTGGTTGCGCCTGGGTAGCACATGGCATGGCGCATATGAGAGGGCTCTATTTACTATGTAAGTGGTACCCCATATACTTTGTTCCCACACTATCTATGGGGTTTATATTATTATATGTAACTTGTCTGCACCTGTCATCATTTTGATGAAGTTTTTGATGTGGTTCTTTTTCCCATGCAGAATCCCTTTGCTTGTAGTCAATGGAAATAGGTCCTAAAGAAGCAACAGCGAAATGTTGACCTTGTTTGACTTGGCAATAATAGGGAATATATATTTTTATATCTGTGGTTATATAAATGAGAGCTCTAATTTCTCTTGTTTTTATTTTTACTTACACCTTTATCCATTTTGTAACATTAAATAAATCAATTTTGTTGTAAAATTATATAGTGTTCCTTTCTGGTACCGGTAAAGTCCGTTCAAATGTCCAAAAGCCATTTTCTAAAATGCGCCTCTAAGGATTTAATTTGTGACAGTAATGAATTGATGGCTTGCATCCTCCTCCTTTTCTTTCCTGCAGCTAACTGTATCAGCATTCTTCTACTATACACTTTATGACACCACCAAACATTGAAAACGTTAGTATCTTTAGTATAGTTAGTTTATGACTGAAGAATTCTTGCAAGATTGGCTTCACTTGATCTTGAATGCGTTGCCAAGATCAGAGACGTGTGTTATTGCGCCAAAGAACCGAAAGAGACATACAGGTCCTCTATAAACGTGACTGATATAGGGGTGTGGCCTGATCACGTAATGGAGTGGATATCTGCTAGGGAAACTTGGTGTAATAGAGACAAGTCTACAAGGCACAAATCAATTCTGGAGTAAGAATGATTGACCACTGAGTAGAAGGTGCAGTCTTTTTCAGTAGAGTGTAAACAATGGCAAGCATAAACAGGCCCGGACTGGGACAAAAAATAGGCCTGGGCATTTTGGAATAAGCAGCCCATGACATGTTAACTGGCCCCTTCACCACTCTCCACACTGACAGCTCCCCGGGAGAGGGGGAATCTGGCAGAGGTGTGGGGGGCGAAGAGGACTGGGAAAATGCACGGGGGGCAGAGAGCACAGGGAAGAACCTTGAGAACATGGAGTGGGGCGAGAGCACAGGGGGGCTGGAGAGCACTATGCGGAGAGGCAGAAAGCATGGGGGGTGTGCCAGAGAGCACAGGGAGAGGCAGAGAACACAGGAAGGAAGAGGAGAGCACAAGGGGGCCAGAGAGCATGGGGGTTGGAGCACACAGGGGGAAGCAAAAACATGGTGTGGGGTGGAGAGCACAGGGAGGGCAAGAGAGCACGGGGGGCAGAGAACACAGGAGTGGAGTGCACAAGTGGGAGGCGGAGATCACTGGGGGGCTGGAGAGCACTGGGAAAGAGTCAGAGGGTACAGGGGGGCAGCAGAGAGCGTGGGGGAGGTGGAGAGCACAGGGGGAGACAGAGATCACTGGGGGCTGGAGAGCACTGGGGGAGAGGCGGAGGGCACAGGGGCAGTGGAGAGCATGGGGGAGGTGGAAAGCACAGGGGGAGGTGGAAAGCAGAGAAGAGGGGTGAGAGCACAGGGGGGCTGGAGAACACTGGGGGGGCTGGAGAGCACTGGGGGAGAGGTGGAGAGCACAGGGGACAATGGAGAGCATGGGGGGAGGTGGAGGGCACAGGGGGAGGTAGAGAGCACTTTAAGGACTGGAGTGCACTGGGGGAGGCAGGGGGCACAGGGGGCAGTGGAGAGCACAGTGAGAGGCAGAGAGCACTGGGGGGGCTGGAGAGCACTGGGGGGGCTGGAGAGTACAGGGAGGGGGGCTGGAGAACACTAGGGTGGATGGAGAGCATGGGGGGAGGTGGAGAGCACTGGGGGGCTAGAGGGCACAGGATAGGAGGAGCGGTGGGGGTGGCTGTATATAGAAGAATCATTCTCTCCATCTTACTCCCACAGTCTCTGAAATCCTGCGAGAGGCAGAAGAGCAGAAGTAGGCATTCAGAGACTGCAGGAGGAAGATGGACAGAATGATTCTTCTTTATGCAGCCACCCCCACCACCACTCCTATCGTTACAGGGGGCCGCACTCACGTTCTCTCTGATCCGGCTCCATGGTGTCTGCAGCGGGTGTCTCCTCTAGCTCCTCCCCCTTCATGGTCATGCCCCCTGGCACAGATGGCTGAACTACACTGGCAGCCGTGGAGAGACAGAAGGTGTCTCCTCTAGCTCCTTCCCCTTCATGTTTCCATCCCCCTGGTGCCGATGGCTGAGCTGAACTGGCAGCCGGGCGGCCGCGGAGAGGCCGCGTGAGTGGCACAGGCTCAAAGAGCAGCCCAGTTGCCTTGGACCCCGCAGGGACATGCGGTCTGTTGGCCCAGTTTGCCCTATGGCCAATCCGGGCCTGGTCATAAAGCTCAGATGTGTGAACACATTTTTGGAGTGAATGTCTAGGTCTAGATGAGGATGCTGTGATATCCATAGCCTTGTCAAGAACAGAGTTAAAGTCTACGCACACAAAAAGGCGCCCATGTTGTACCTGCCAAACTTTTTGGAGGAGAGTACTGAGGGATTTCCGTTGTCCCAGATTGGCTGCATAGAGATTAACTATTGTAAAGCCAGTACTGTTCAGGTCACAAACTAAAACCAGAAATCTGCTGTGTAGGTCAATGAGAGTATCATGTAATTTGAACAAAAGTGAATGTTTCATGGCCACAATCACTCCTTGTTTTTTCTCTGATGCTTAAGCCATATATAAAGTGCCTTGAAAAAGTATTCATACCCCTTGAAATATTCCACATTTTGTCATGTTACAACCAAAAACGTAAATGTATTTTATTGGGATTTTATGTGGACCAACACAAAGTGGCACATAATTGTGAAGTGGAAGGAAAATGATAAATGGTTTTCAAATTTTTTTTACAAATAAATATGTAAAATGAGTGGCGTGCATTTGTATTCAGCCCCCTGAGTCAATACTTTGTAGAACCATGTTTCGGTGCAAATACAGCTGCAAGTTTTTTGGGGATGTCTCTACCAGCTTTGCACATCTAGAGAGGGAAATTTTTGCCCATTCTTTGCAAAATAGCTCAAGCTCTGTCAGATTGGATGGAGAGCATCTGTGAACAGCAATTTTGAAGTCTTGCCACATATTCTCAATTGGATTTAGGTCTGGACTTTAACTGGCCATTCTAACACATGAATATGGTTTGATTTAAACCAGTCCATTGTAGCTCTAGATGTATGTTTAGTGTCGTTGTCCTGCTGGAAGGTGAACCTCCACCCCAGTCTCAAGTCTTTTGCAAACTCTAACAGGTTTTCTTGTAAGATTGCCTGTATTTGGCTTCACCTATTGCCCCATCAAATTTGACCAGCTTCCCCATCCCTGCTGAAGAAAAGCATCCCCACAACATGATGCTGCCATGTTTCATGGTGAGGATAGTGTGTTCAGGGTGATGTGCAGTGTTTCTTTCCCGCCACACATAGTATTTTGCTTTTAGGCCAAAAAGTTCAATTTTGGTCTCATCTGACCAGAGCACCTTCTTCCACATGTTTGCTGTGTCCCCCACATGGCTTCTCGCAAACTGCAAATGGGACTTCTTATGGCTTTCTTTCAACAATAGCTTACTTCTTGCCACTCTTCCATAAAGGACAGATTTGTGGAGTGCATGACTAATAGTTGTCCTGTAGACAGATTCTCCAAACTGGGCTGTGGATCTCTGCAGCTCCTCCAGAGTAACAATGGCTTGGCTGCTTCTCTGATTAATGCTCTCCTTGCCTGGACTGTCAGTTTAGGTGGGCGGTCATGTCTTGGTAGGTTTGCAGATGTTCCATACTCTTTCCTTTTTCAGATGATGGATTGAACAGTGCTCCATGAGATGTTAAACGCTTGGGATATTTTTTATAACCTAACTCTGATTTAAAATTCATTACACAACTTTATTCCTGACCTGTCTGGTGTTCCTTGTCCTTCATGATGCTGTTTGTTCACTAAGGTTCCCTAACAAACCTCTGAGAGCTTCACAGAACAGCTGTATTTATACTGAGATTAAATTACACACAGGTGGACTCTATTTACTAATTAGGTGACTTCTGAAGGCAAATGGTTCCACTGGATTTTAGTTAGGGGTATCAGAGTAAAGGGGGCTGAATACAAATGCACGCTACACTTTTCACATATTTATTTGTAAAAAATTTTGAAAACCATTAATCATTTTCCTTCTACTTCACAACTTTGTACCACTTTGTGTTGATCTATCACATAAAATCCCAAAAAAATACATTTACGTTTTTGGTTGTAACATGACAAAATGTGAAAAATTTCAAGAGGTATAAATACTTTATCAAGACACTGTATATAGAAGGGTAGTCCTTGTTGGTGCATTAAGGAATCCTCTGGTCTGAGAAATATGTCTCCTGTATACATAAGACATCTTTCTTCAAATGTTTGGCTTCCGCCCACATCACCTTCCGTTTGTAAGGGCTGTTCAGCCCATGGGCATTTAACAAGACTAGGATGAAAACCATGAAGATGGACGGAACAAGATAGAGTAGCGGGCAACATGGGATAAAAAAGTCAACTCATACTGGCAAGAAACGATGAAGGACAGCCAGGCATACCTGTTATGACTAGGGTGAGTATCCATACAACAAGTATGGTACATCATCACATCGGGAGCCATGACTGCATTACATCGTGATCTTCAGAGGTGAAAACAATGTTGTGGTGCACAAAGAGATACAAACTAAACTAAACTAAGAAACAAAGAACAAAAACAGTATAAAAAGATTGTGAGCAAGCTCACTGGACAGCATAAGCTGCAAACTACTGTTGGGGGTACTTCTTCTCCAAAAAGCACCTCTCACGTAATGGCATCAACTGTTGTAGAAGTATACAAGTGTTTAGGGAGCAGATAAAGCTCAGGGTCACAGTCTGGTTATTATCTTACTGCTGTGTCCCATCCTGGAGATAGGCGGCCACTGGGAGAATTAGATTTCTGAGAGCCCTGAGAAGGTGGTAGGAGATTCCATCTCCTGGCCAAACAGAGACCTTCCTTCACTGTAGTTATTGCGTGTTTGATAATTAATAACTTTGCAGCGTGTCGCAATTGATACATGATCAGATTGTTACGAAGAAGTTTCGTTATTGACACCAGCTGCTTATGGGCTTGAATGGTGTGCAATAAATCTGTAAAAAGGTTGATGCTGGAGTGGCCCCCAGGTAAAGGTGATGTGCATCTGGCAAACTGCATAAGATCCTCTTTTACAGACGGAAGTGGATTTTTACAATAACATCCCTGGGGACAGTCTCTGGGAGATAGGATGGCTGAGAAAGTCTATGGGCACAGTCTACCACTAATTCCCTCCGGGCATAGATGGGAGAAGTGCTGCGATCATGTTTGGCATATAGTTGCGTAGGTGAGACGACGGAGGCACAGATTTTGCCACTCCTCTGAGTTTTGCATTATTTCTATGCGCTCTGTCCTCCAAATCTGCTATTTTAGCTTCAAGTAATCAAATTTCTTCCTCCCGTTTGTTATGTGCATCCACCCATTGTGGGGCTGCAGCAAGGTCTCCCATTTTGTTTTCCACATGATGCACCCTTTTTTAGATAACATTTTTCTTTTAAGCCCTGTTCCCACAGGGTGATTAGCTCCATGTCCTGCACAGGGCCATATTTTACTGGCATGGGGATGCACAGATGTTATGTGCATCCCAGTGCACATAACTGCTGTCTATTGGGACAAGTGGCTGCACAGACACAGTTGCTGTGACCCAATTCTCAAAATGCACGAAATGCACCCTGTGGCTTATTGATTGATTGGCCCCCTGTGTGCTTCTCAGCCATTGGCGGCTAGTGGGCTGATAAGCCGCCCCTGGTGAAGCAGGGAATTGTCTGTCCTCTTCCAGTCTTCCAGGTTGAATGGCGCCCAGTACCATTTAATTAACTTTTTGTGAACAAGTCAGGGCTTACAGAAAAATGCAGCATAGTGCTCATACAATTACTGACTCCCTTAAGTATAACCTGCCTGGTAAAATACTTATCTTCCTCCCCATTCCAGTGTACTTCACTGTGTGGTCCTGCCTATTGCAAAAAAAAGCTGATATGTCCTCTTTCTATTGCACATTTATGCCATGGCTCTATTCATGCCTATGGCTAAGCCATACTTACACCAGTCTCTAGCCATTCAGCAGAGTAAGATTCATCCATAGAAATGAAAGGGACAACATTACTGATGTCATAGTCACCAAAATGTTTTCATTTTTAAAGATATGACTCACATTTCACACTGCAAGCTGCTTAGGTGAAATGTGCTTACAAAATCATAGAGCTTTGTTTTCTAGAAAATGTTGGTAATTGATTTGACTTTAAGCCATTGTTGAAACTATTACTTTCTTCACAATGTTCTGTTGTACTATGCTTGCAAATGTCAATACTATGAGTTATTGTACTGTCCTAGAAATGTAATATGCTAATGCCCCAAGCTGTTTGCCCTTTTTGTCCTGAATTTGAAGTTTCATCCATGTCTGAAGTTTATTTGGTTTGGTTTCTTTTAAAACTTCGTTTACAAATAGGGATGTGGGCTAGGAATGACAGTGAGGAGTGAGGGCTACAATTTGAGGGTCATCACCAATTTTATGCTTCATAATTGATAATGAAGGAAAAAAGAAAGTATTGACAATAATGAACAGGAAGCTGTAGAGGCAACAAAACTCCTTAGCAGACCAAGATATCAAGTGGTTTCTTGCCTCTCCACTGCAAGATAACACCATCCCATCAAACTTTCCTCACCAGCCATCTTAGAGGATACAATCACCTCCCCATCTTCATCTAACAAGGAGTCTGAGGCCTCATGAGTGTCTCCCTAGAGAACATTCTATTTCGAAATGACAGATCACCACATGCTAAGTGTGAAGGCCAATGTTTTCAACTGTATCCTGGACTTTGATCAACACAGCAACCAATGTAGGGCTAAAGGCACTGGACATTGGACAGTTAATCAAGGGCTCCAAACATGAATTGATATGCTTGACTTGAGCACTTAAACAGCAAGAAACAAGATACATAAGAAAAATGTACTGCTAGTCCAACTACAAGTCATCAATATCTATACCAGAGTAGACACAGTGGTGCAAATTGAGTTAACATTGAAACAGCTCAGTGGGTAAAAGACAACCAGCATCCATTTGTAAACTTTCAAATTCTGCTACATGACCATGGGAACAGAAATAGAAGGAGAAATATCTGAAAAAATGGTATCCCAGAGGTAACAAAAAATAAGGATCTTAAAGAGAGAGTTGTAATCTTTTAACAGTTTACTGGGCATTTCTTCCCTTCAGTGATAGAAGTGGACAGATTAGGTTGTATCCCTTGATCAAATATACCCAAATGTGTCCAGAAAAAGAGATATTATTTTCAGAGTCCACTTGAAATTAATTTACGATAAGATAATGTAACAAGCTTGGGAGAATGGATCCATGGACTGCAAATATGCACAAGAAAATTGACAGTCTTTATGTTATTTATTTATTATAGGTATTTCTATAGCTCTGTCAATTTACACAGGCCTTCAAATATATATTGTCCACTCACATCACCCCCTACCCACAAGGAGCTTACCATCTATAGTCCCTAATCTACATGCATACACATACTAGGGTCAATCTAGACAGGAGCTAATTAACCAAATAGCATGTCTTTACCTTTTTAAACATAAAGTAGAGTTATAGACATCTACGCCTATGTTGTTTTACTGCTTTACCCAAAAGGGTCTCTCTTTAGTTTAGCACAATTTAAGCCAAATTCATGGTCCATTTGCTACAAATTCATGGTCCATTCTGAAACCCATTTCTTGTAGAAATTCAGGCAGGACTTCTGAGGTTGCAATATCGACACAGTTCCTGACCAATGTGTGACGACTTCTGTCTCCTGCTTCTGGCTGTCCAAGATAACGGAGGTGCCATGGAGATCCTGGTCGGTCAAGAGGCCGTCGTACAGTGGTAGGTTAACCAAAGCACAAAAACACAAGGTGAGTATAGTAGCAAGTCCTAGTTGCAATCTCGAAACACCCAATACGAGGACAATATGTGACCGGTCTAAACTATGTGTCATGTTCACCAATGCCAGGAGCATGGCGGACAAGATGGGTGAACTAGAGATACTGTTGTACGAGGAGGATTTGAATTTTGTGGGAATTTCAGAGACCTGGTTCAACAGCTCTCATGATTGGCTGGCAAACATTCAAGGGTGTACCCTATACCGCAAGGATAGAGAGGGTAAAAAAGGGGGAGGGGTATGCCTATATATCAAGAATAATTTACAAGTGAAGGTGAGAGATGACATCACTGAGGGAGCTAGAGAGGAGGTGGAATCCTTATGGGTAGAGCTCCAAAGGGATGAAGATAAGGGGAAAATAATACTGGGAGTATGCTATAGGCCCCCTAACCTGAGGGAGGAAGTGGAGACGGATCTCCTATCACAAATTGGATTAGCAGCAAGGATGGGAAGTGTTATCATAATGGGGGATTTTAATTATCCAGACGTAGACTGGGCGGAGGGAACTGCGCATTCATTTAAGGCTCGCCAGTTCCTTAATGTCTTGCAGGACAATTTTATGGGTCAGATGGTAGACGCACCAACTAGAAATAAAACATTACTGGATCTACTGATTACCAACAATACAGACCTGATCATGGATATGGAAATACGGGGCAATTTAGGTAACAGCGATCACAGGTCAATTCGTTTCAGTATAAATCACACAAATAGGAAACATAAAGGGAATACAAAGACACTGAATTTCAAAAGAGCCAACTTTCCTAAACTACAAACCTTGCTAAAAGGCATAAATTGGGATAAAATATTAGGAACAAAGAATACGGAGGAGAGATGGGTTTGCTTTAAGAGCATATTAAATATGGGCATTAGCCAATGTATCCCATTGGGTAATTAATTTAAAAGAGCGAACAAAAGTCCTGGATGGCTTAACTCCAATGTAAAAATGCATATAAGAGCAAAGGAGAAGGCCTTCAAAAAATACAAGGTTGAGGGATCATCCTCAGCATTCAGAATTTATAAAGAATGCAACAAGAAATGTAAGGGTGCAATTAGGTCGGCTAAGATAGAACATGAAAGATACATAGCGGAGGAGAGCAAAAAAAATCCCAAGAAATTCTTTAAGTATGTAAACAGTAAAAAAGGGAGGACAAACCATATTGGCCCCATAAAGAATGAGGAAGGACATCTGGTTACAAAGGATGGGGAGATGGTGAAGGTATTGAATTTATTCTTCTCCTTAGTCTTCACGAGTGAATCGGGGGGCTTCAGTAACCAAAACTGCAGTGTTTATCCTCATGACACAACACAGGAAGCACCTCCATGGTTAACAGAGGACAGAATTAAAATTAGACTTGAGAAACTTAACATTAATAAATCACCGGGACCAGATGGCTTGCATCCGAGGGTACTTAGGGAACTCAGTCAAGTGATTGCCAGATTGCGTTGTTCCTAATTTTTACAGACAGTCTACTGACTGGAATGGTACCAGCTGATTGGAGAAAAGCCAATGTAGCACCAATATTTAAAAAGGGCCCAAAAATACATCCCTGGGAATTACAGACCAGTTAGCCTAACATCAATAGTATGTAAACTCTTGGAGGGGATGATAAGGGACTATATACAAGATTTTAGTAATAAGAACGGTATCATTAGTAGTAATCAGCATGGATTCATGAACAATCGTTCTTGCCAAACCAATCTATTAACCTTCTATGAGGAGGTGAGTTGCCATCTAGATAAAGGAAGGCCCGTAGACGTGGTGTATCTGGATTTTGCAAAAGCATTTGACACAGTTCCCCATAAACGTTTACTGTACAAAATAAGGTCCGTTGGCATGGACCATAGGGTGAGTACATGGATTAAAAACTGGCTACAAGGGCGAGTTCAGAGGGTGGTGATAAATGGGGAGTACTCAGAATGGTCAGGGGTGGGTAGTGGGGTTCTGTGCTGGGACCAAACCTATTTAATTTGTTCATAAACGATCTGGAGGATGGGATAAACAGTTCAATCTCTGTATTTGCAGACGATACTAAGCTAAGTAAGGCAATAACTTCTCAGCAGGATGTGGAAACCTTGCAAAAAGACCCGAACAAATTAATGGGGTGGGCGACTACATGGCAAATGAGGTTCAATGTAGAAAAATGTAAAATAATGCATTTGGGTGGCAAAAATATGAATGCAATCTATACACTGGGGGGAGAACCTCTGGGGGAATCTAGGATGGAAAAGGACCTGGGGGTCCTAGTAGATCATAGGCTCAGCAATGGCATGCAATGCCAAGCTGCTGCTAACAAAGCAAACAGAATATTGGCATGCATTAAAAGGGGATCAACTCCAGAGATAAAACGATAATTCTCCCACTCTACAAGGCTCTGGTCCGGCCGCACCTGGAGTATGCTGTCCAGTTCTGGGCACCAGTCCTCAGGAAGGATGTACTGGAAATGGAGCGAGTACAAAGAAGGGCGACAAAGCTAATAAAGGGTCTGGAGGATCTTAGTTATGAGGAAAGGTTGCGAGCCCTGAACTTATTCTCTCTGGAGAAGAGACGCTTGAGAGGGGATATGATTTCAATTTACAGATACCGTACTGGTGACCCCACATTAGGGATAAAACTTTTTCGCAGAAGAGAGTTTAACAAGACTCGTGGCCACTCATTAAAATTAGAAGAAAAAAGAGGTTTAACCTTAAAATACGTAGAGGGTTCTTTACTGTAAGAGCGGCAAGGATGTGGAATTCCCTTCCACAGGCGGTGGTCTCAGCGGGGAGCATTGATAGCTTCAAGAAACTATTAGATAAGCACCTGAATGACCACAACATACAGGAATATGCAATGTAATACTGACATATAATCACACACATAGGTTGGACTTGATGGACTTGTGTCTTTTTTCAACCTCACCTACTATGTAACTATGAGCCAGTGGAAAACAGTGTTTCTGTTTTCTTCAGTATGTTAATTTTTGTTTCTCCTGCTGCTGAGTCACATTATTAGAAAGTCTTAAAGAGCCCATGGTCATTTTACTTTACTCAAAATACTCTGTTCCTTTATTGCTTTCTTTCTTTTTTTTTTGGAGTCATCTCTTTTCTTAATGCCTGTGTGCACTACCTGTTGTTTCTGCATAAAATGTGCAGCAGCTGAGAAGGTTGATCTCTTTTAAGAGAGTTCAACACTCTTAAAAACTATAATATCATTACTTTATATAGTTTCCAAACAGTGGGCAAGCTCCATTCTTGGAATGGCTACAATTTTAAAAATTACTTTTTCTTGAATCCATTTCTGAATTTTATCTAAATGCACAATGCTTATGCCTAATCACTCTGAATTGGATCATGAGATGTCTTTTCCATCACCAACTCTATGTTCCACAGATGCTACAACACCCACCTTCTAAGGGATTTACCTTACTTTCCTATCCCACCCCCCCCAAAAAAAGTTCTTCAATCTAACATTATGAGCTTCTTTTGACAAAAGACTCCTCAAATGGGACTAAATTATTGGGAAATACAGCTAGAGATCTTGGCAGTGGACATAAATGAGTCTCCCTTACAAAACTACAAAATGTTGGAAGACATCATATAATTCCTCCAAAGGTTTAAATCTAAATGCTTGTGGTGAGAACCTTCTTAGCACCAACATTTGGCTCATCAGGTTTATGGATTTATGGAAAAGGTTTGTAGTTAACCACTTGACGACCGCCTCACGCTGATATACGTCAGCAGAATGGCACGGGCAGGCAAAATCACGTACCTGGTACGTGATTGCCTTCCGTGGGCGGGGGGTCCGATCGGACCCCCCCCCGGTGCCAGAGGCGGTCAGCTCTAGTTCGCGGGCGATGAGAGGTGAGGGGGAGGCCATCCATTGTTGGCCACCCCCTCCCGATCGTTCCCGGCAAATGAAAATGCTTCCTCTCCCTCTGTAATGTAAACAGAGGGAGAGGAAGTGATGTCATCCCTCCTCGAGCCGGTCTTTTTCGTTCCGGCGCCAAGGAGAGAAGACATCAAGTAAGTGCACAACACTACACGTTCAGTAGAACACGCAGGCACACTTTTCACCCCCCTATCACCCCCCTCAACCCCCTGTCACACTTACACCAATAGCAGTTTTTTTTTTTTTTGCATTGGTGTCAGTTTGTGACAGTTATAAGTGTTAGGGCAGTTAGGTTAGCCCCCTTTAGGTCTGGGGTACCCCCCTTTAGGTCCAGGGTACCCCCCTAACCCCCCCTAATAAAGGTTAACCCCTTGATCACCCCCCATCGCCAGTGTCACCAAGCGATCGTTTTTATGATCGCTGTATTAGTGACACAGGTGACGCTAGTTAGAGAGGTAAGTATATAGGTTCGCTGTCAGTGTTTTATAGCGACAGGGACCCCCATATACTACCTACTAAAGGTTTTAACCCCCTGATTGCCCCCTAGTTAACCCTTTCACCAGCGATCACCGTATAAGTGTTATGGGTGACACTGGTTAGTTTGTTTGTTTTTTATAGTTTATTATAGTTTTAGGGCACCCGCCGTTTATTACCTTATAAAGGTTTAACCCCCTAATTGCCCGGCGGTGATATAAGTTACGTTTTTAGGCTCAGATAAGGTCTGCGTCGCCCCAGGCAGCTTCAGGTTAGCGCCAGTACCGCTAACACCTACGCACGCAGCATACACCTCCCTTAGTGCTATAGTATCTGAACGGATCGATATCTGATCCGATCAGATCTATACCAGCGTCCCCAGCAGTTTAGGGTTCCCAAAAACGCAGTGTTAGCGGGATCAGTCCAGATATCTGCTAGCACCTGCGTTTTGCCCCACAGCCCAGCCCAGCCCACCCAAGTGCAGTATCGATCGATAACTGTCACTTACAAAACACTAAGCACACATAACTGCAGCGTTTGCAGAGTCAGGCCCGATCCCTGCGATCGCGAACAGTTTTTTGGTAGCGTTTTGAATCAGTCGCTAACAGTCAGGAGCTTTTTTGCCTGTGAGTCTCACTAGTGTACCCCTAAATTTAGAGCCCAAAGTGGCAAATCGAAGGTACACTAGTGAAGAGGCCTACACGTTTCTGAGCATGACAGATAGTGAAGAGGAAGTCACTCATCTGTCAGATTCAGGCTCAGAATACGATCGTGTAGAGGACAGTGGCTCCATGACAGATATCTCTGACGATGGAGTTGTGGTCCTTGCTAAGGTCAGGCATACCAGACCCCAAACTTCTTCTTCTGTCCTTGAAGTGCAAGAACCACAGGGCTCTCGTATGGAGCAGAGAAGTACAAGCGCCGCTATTCCTTCTGGTGAACTGGCAAGCACCAGCGGCCTAGTACACCCTGGTCGTATATCCAGCACTGCAGTATCAAGTGCAGTTCAAGCTGGTGAGGTGGCAAGCACTAGTAGTGTCCCGCTGCCACCAAGAAGACAAAGACAGGCCCATCGTGCCCTTCCTGCTGCATTCGCCAATCCAAATTGGGAACCCACCACTTCTGCAGCACCCGTACTTCCTCCATTCACTGGCCAACCCGGAATTCAGGTGGAAACAGTTGATTTTACGCCACTGGATTTTTATTCGCTGTTTTTCACCAAAGATCTCTATAGATCTATTGTGGACCAAAGCAATTTGTACGCTGGTCAACACATCGCCACTATTCCCCAGTTCTCCCTTGCCAGAGATTGGAAACCAATTACGGTTTCCGAATTTAAGCTCTTTCTGGGCCTTTCCCTCAACATGGGCATAAATAAAAAGAGTAAGTTGCGGTCATATTGGTCCACTGACCCAATTTACCATATGCCCGTGTTCTCTGCCTCCATGACCAGGGCACGATACGAGCAGATTTTGCGGTTCATGCACTTCAACGACAATGAACTCTGTTGTCCTCGTGGAGACTCTGGATACGATCAGCTCTACAAAATTCGGCCCCTCGTAAACCACTTCAACCAACGTTTTGCAGACTTGTTTACTCCCCATCAAGTTGTCTGCGTTGATGAGTCCCTGATTAAATTTTCTGGCCGCTTGTCATTCAAACAGTACCTTCCCAGCAAGCGTGCCAGATACGGGGTCAAGATGTATAAGCTCTGTGACAGGGCCACAGGCTATACATGTAGTTTTATGGTTTACGAGGGCAAAGATAGTCACGTAGAGCCGACAAACTGCCCTGACTACATAGGAAGCGCTGGCAAGATAGTGTGGGACTTGGTGTCACCCTTATTCGGAAAGGGGTACCACTTGTACGTGGACAATTATTACACGAGTGTGCCACTTTTTAGCCACCTTTTTGATCAGATTGGAGCATGTGGCACCGTGCGAACTAATCGCCGGGGCTTTCCCCAGCGGCTTGTAGATTCCCGTCTTAGGCTGGGGGAGAGAGCCTGCTTGAAGTGTAATAACTTGCTCGCTATGAAGTGGAGGGACAATAAGAATGTTTTCGTTCTTACCTCCCTTCATGCAGACACGACGGTCCAAATTCCTACGGCGACTGGTGTTGTGGAGAAACCCCTCTGTGTCCACGAATATAACCTTAATATGGGAGGGGTGGACCTCAACGACCAGTTGTTGGCGCCGTACCTAGTTGCCCGTAAGGCCAGATGCTGGTACAAAAAAGTGTCTATTTATTTCAATTGGCTTTGCTGAATGCTTATGTGCTATACAGAGCTTCAGGACGGACTGGATCCTTCCTTAAATTCCAGGAAGAGATCGTCAGAGCCCTTCTGTTTCCAGACGGTGCTCCACCTCACCATCCCCAACCAAATGCAGTAAGCCCCTACCCAACGAGCCCCCCAAAAAAGATGTTGTGTCTGCAGCAAGCGCGGATTTAAGCGTGACACCCGGTATTATTGTCCCTTCTGTCCTGACAATCCTGGTCTTTGCATTGGTGAATGTTTTGAACGCTACCATACACTAGTTGAGTATTAGCGTAGGGTACAGCACTGCACAGACTAGGACACACTTTCACAGGGTCTCCCAAGATGCCATCGCATTTTGAGAGACCCAAACCTGGTAACAGTTAAAAAAGTTAAAGTTACAAAAAAAGTGTAAAAAAAAAAAAAAAAAAAACCACAAAAAAATATATAAAATAAAAAAAACAAAAATAGTTGTCGTTTTATTGTTCTCTCTCTATTCTCTCTCTATTGTTCTGCATTCTATACTGCAATGTTTTATTGTTATGTTTTTATCATGTTTGCTTTATAGGTATGCAATTTTTTTATACTTTGTTTTTTTATTGTTAACCACTTTTTTGTTTTCAGGTACGCCATTCAGCTGCAGAGCGGATTTATTTATCTTGACAGCAACAGCGTTTGCTCCCACGATACATAAAGCCGTGACTCCAGCGCTGTCGGAGGTGATTTCACCACCACAGTTACATACTTCAGCATATATGCCGAAGCGTGGGGGCAGCAGTGGTTGGAGGAGCGATTTGCTCCTGCCTTTTGCGGGAGGATGCCCCCATGCTTCGGCATATATATATTTTAGGTAGGCACTGGTTGCGTTAAATGTTTTATTTTTTACTATGTTTTTTTTGTTGTATTTGCTTTGCAGGTATGGTAAGTATTACTGTTATATTGTAATGTTACTTTGTTTTTTGTTAACCATCATTTGCTTAGCAGGTACGCCATTCAGTTGCAGCGCGGATTTATTTATCTTGACAGCAACAGCGTTTGCTCCCACGATACATAAAGCCGTGACTCCAGCGCTGTCGGAGGTGATTTCACCACCACAGTTACATACTTCAGCATATATGCCGAAGCGTGGGGGCAGCAGTGGGTGGAGGAGCGATTTGCTCCTGCCTTTTGAGGGAGGATGCCCCCATGCTTCGGCATATATATATTTTAGGTAGGCACTGGTTGCGTTAAATGTTTTATTTTTTACTATGTTTTTTTTTGTATTTGCTTTGCAGGTATGGTAAGTATTACTGTTATATTGTATTGTTACTTTGTTTTTTGTTAACCATCATTTGCTTAGCAGGTATGCCATTCAGTTGCAGCGCGGATTTATTTATCTTGACAGCAACAGCGTTTGCTCCCACGATACATAAAGCCGTGACTCCAGTGCTGTCGGAGGTGATTTCACCACCACAGTTACATACTTCAGCATATACGCCGAAGCATGGGGGCAGCAGTGGGTGGATGAGCGATTTTCTCCTGCCTTTTGCGGGAGGATGCCCCCATGCTTCGGCATATATAAACGGTGCATGTATGCCCATCATTAGAAGTGGGTGGATGAAGGGAGGTATTCTAATGGTGGGCATACCCACCGATCAATATCTTTTTTTCGTTCAGCCCACAGGCTGCATGAAAAAAAAGTTTACAATATATGCCCAACAAGGACCAGCAACGTACTGGTATGTTGCTGGACTTTGAGTGGTTATACCAGAATGATGCCTGCAGGTTTAGGTATCATCTTGGTATCATTCTTTTCAGCCAGCGGTCGGCTTTCATGTAAAAGCAATCCTAACGGCTAATTAGCCTCTAGACTGCTTTTATAAGCAGTGGGAGGGAATGCCCCCCCACCGTCTTCCATGTTTTTCTCTGGCTCTCCTGTCCCAACAGGGAACCTGAAAATGCAGCCGGTGATTCAGCCAGCTGATCATAGAGCTGATCAGAGACCAGAATGGCTCCAAACATCTCTATGGCCTAAGAAACCGGAAGCTACGAGCATTTCATGACTTCGATTTCGCCGGATGTAAACAGCGCCATTGGGAAAGCATTTTATCACACCGATCTTGGTGTGGTCAGATGCTTTGAGGGCAGAGAAGAGATCTATGGTCTAATAGACCCCAATTTTTTCAAAAAAGAGTACCTGTCACTACCTATTGCTATCATAGGGGATATTTACATTCCCTGAGATAACAATAAAAATGATTAAAAAATATAAAAATGAAAGGAACAGTTTAAAAATAAGGTAAAAAAGCAAAAAAATAATAAAGAAAAAAAAAAAAAAAAAAAGCACCCCTGTCCCCCCCCTGCTCTCGCTCAAAGGCGAACGCAAGCATCGGTCTGGCGTCAAATGTAAACAGCAATTGCACCATGCATGTGAGTTATCACCGCGAAGGTCAGATCGAGGGCAGTAATTTTAGCAGTAGACCTCCTCTGAAAATCTAAAGTGGTAACCTGTAAAGGCTTTTAAAGGCTTTTAAAAATGTATTTAGTTTGTCGCCACTGCACGTTTGTGCGCAATTTTAAAGCATGTCATGTTTGGTATCCATGTACTCGGCCTAAGATCATATTTTTTATTTCATCAAACATTTGGGCAATATAATGTGTTTTAGTGCATTAAAATTTTAAAAAGTGTGTTTTTTTCCCAAAAAAATGCGTTTGAAAAATCGCTGCGCAAATACTGTGTGGAAAAAAAAAATGAAACACCCACCATTTTAATCTCTAGGGCATTTGCTTTAAAAAATATATAATGTTTGGGGGTTCAAAGTAATTTTCATGCAAAAAAAAAAATTTTTTTCATGTAAACAAAAAGTGTCAGAAAGGGCTTTGTCTTCAAGTGGTTAGAAGAGTGGGTGATGTGTGACATAAGCTTTTAAATGTTGTGCATAAAATGCAAGGACAGTTCAAACCCCCCCCCAAATGACCCATTTTGGAAAGTAGACACCCCAAGCTATTTGCTGAGAGGCATGTCGAGTCCATGGAATATTTTATATTGTGACACAAGTTGCGGGAAAAAGACAATTTTTTTTTTTTTTTTGCACAAAGTTGTCACTAAATGATATATTGCTCAAACATGCCATGGGAATATGTGAAATTACACCCCAAAATAAATTCTGTTGCTTCTCCTGAGTACGGGGATACCACATGTGTGAGACTTTTTGGGAGCCTAGCCGCGTACGGGACCCCGAAAAACAAGCACTTTCTAAGGGCGTAAATTTTTGATTTCACTCTTCACTGCCTAGCACAGTTTCGGAGGCCATGGAATGCCCAGATGGCACAAAACACCCCCAATTGACCCCATTTTGGAAAATAGACACCCAAAGCTATTTGCTGAGAGGTATAGTGAGTATTTTGAAGATCTCACTTTTTGTAACAAACTTTTGAAAATTGAAAAAAGAAAAAAAAAAAATTTTTCTTGTCTTTCTTCATTTTCAAAAACAAATGAGAGCTGCAAAATACTCACCATGCCTCTCAGCAAATAGCTTGGGGTGTCTACTTTCCAAAATGGGGTCATTTTGGGGGGTTTTGTGCTATCTTGGCATTTTATGGCCTTCAAAACTGTGATAGGTAGTGAGGAGTGAAATCAAAAATTTACGCCCTTAGAAATCCTGAAGGCGGTGATTGGATTTCGGGGCCCGTATGAAGCTAGGCTCCCAAAAAGTGCCACACATGTCATATCCCCGTACTCAGGAGAAGCAGCAGAATGTATTTTGGGGTGTAATTTCACATATGCCCATGGCATGTTTGAGCAATATATAATTTAGTGACAACTTTGTGCAAAAAAAAAAAAAAAATTGTCACTTTCACGCAACTTGTGTCAAAATATAAAATATTCCATGGACTCAACATGCCTCTCAGTAAATAGCTTGGGGTGTCTACTTTCCAAAATGGGGTCATTTGGGGGGGTTTTGTGTCATCTGGGCATTGTATGGCCTTCAAAACTGTGATAGGTAGTGAGGAGTGAAATCACAACTTTACGCCCTTAGAAATCTTGAAGGCGGTGCTTGGTTTTCGGGGCCCCGTACGCGGCTAGGCTCCCAAAAAGTCCCACACATGTGGTATCTCTGTACTCAGGAGAATCAGCAGAATGTATTTTGGGGTGCAATTCCACATATGCCCATGGCCTGTGTGAGCAATATATCATTTAGTGACAACTTTGTGCAAAAAAAAAAAATTTGTCACATTCCCGCAACTTGTGTCAAAAAATAAAATATTCCATGGACTCAACATGCCTCTCAGCAAATAGTTTGGGGTGTCTACTTTCCACAATGGGGTCATTTGGGGGGGTTTTGTGCCATCTGGGCATTTTATGGCCTTCAAAACTGACAGGTAGTGAGGAGTGAAATCAAAAATTTACACCCTTAGAAATCCTGAAGGCAGTGATTGGTTTTCGGGGCCCCGTACGCCGCTAGGCTCCCAAAAAGTCCCACACATGTGGTATCCCCGTACTCAGGAGAAGCAGCTGAATGTATTTTGGGGTGCAATTCCACATATGCCCATGGCCTGTGTGAGCAATATATCATTTAGTGACAACTTTTTGTAATTTTTTATTTTTTTTGTCATTATTCAATCACTTGGGCCAAAAAATAAATATTTAATGGGCTCAACATGCCTCTCAGCAATTTCCTTGGGGTGTCTACTTTACAAAATGGGGTCATTGGGGGGGGGGGGGTTTACTGCCCTGCCATTTTAGCACCTCAAGAAATGACATAGGCAGTCATAAACTAAAAGCTGTGTAAATTCCAGAAAATGTACCCTAGTTTGTAGACGCTATAACTTTTGCGCAAACCAATAAATATACGCTTATTGACATTTTTTTTTTACCAAAGACATGTGGCCAAATACATTTTGGCCTAAATGTATGACTAAAATTGAGTTTATTGGATTTTTTTTATAACAAAAAGTAGAAAATATTTTTTTTCAAAATTTTCAGTCTTTTTCCGTTTATAGCGCAAAAAATAAAAACGGCAGAGGTGATCAAATACCATCAAAAGAAAGCTCTATTTGTGGGAAGAAAAGGACGCAAATTTCGTTTGGGTACAGCATTGCATGACCGCACAATTAGCAGTTAAAGCGACGCAGTGCCAAATTGGAAAAAGTCCTCTGGTCTTTAGGCAGCCAAATGGTCCGGGGCTGAAGTGGTTAAACAGGCTTAAAATAAAAATGGAAAAGTACTAGTATGATTCAACCCCTTTGGACAGAATGACAGTCGTGTTCTTCTGCCGATTTATTGTTCCTGTTAGCCCAGCCTGTCATTTACATGCCCCTGCCAATGGGTAAATAATCCCACAGGTGTGGGCTGCCTGAGAGGTAGAATTCACAGTACTTCATGACTGAGCAGTGCCCACACATCATTAAGTGAGAGCCACTCAGACCTGGGAGTATGCCAACCTGCCACTGGACAAAATACAGGAAACTGTTGTGACATCAATGGACTGGCTAGAATAACATGTATTTACAGTAAATGGGACTTTAGGTACAATTTGCTTTGGTGTAACATACATTACTGCATTATACTGTGTGTGTGTGTATATATATATATATATATATATATATATATATATATATATATATATATACTGTATATATATATACACACACACATTATAATGCAGTAATGTATGTTACACCAAAGCAAATTGATAGACATGATAGTGATAGACATCACATAATAAATGTGTATATTTCTCTCCATTTTTACAATAGAAATAATATTTGAACAAATGGTACATATTCTGCAACTCTACAATAACTTTATTAACTTTATTATTAACTTAAAAACGGTGTTTTTAACTGGACCCAGTTTGTTTCTATTTGCTTGTAGGTTTGTGTATTGGAAAAATATGGGACTATTGTACATTTCACTACATAACTGTCAGTTTGCAATGCAGTACTGTATTTCATAAACAAAGACTGTTTCATGCACCATTAATCATCTTTTCGAACAACAGCAGCAGTCATAATAAAATATATCCGTTAAAGGGTGGTGCATTTCTATTATATTAACATGC
Source organism: Aquarana catesbeiana (assembly GCF_042186555.1). NCBI lineage: Eukaryota > Metazoa > Chordata > Amphibia > Anura > Ranidae > Aquarana > Aquarana catesbeiana. Next base: position 404,733,540 of record NC_133326.1, on the reverse strand, counting down.
AGGCACAATACTAGATTATATTGAATTGATATTAATAAAAACATTGCTGGTGTTTGTAATAAAAGAAAACTAATGTCACAAAGAGAACCAAACTTAAAGGAAGAAAAGTACTTGAATAATGACAGCTATTATACGAGGTCAAAAAGAAGCTTCTGAAGGAACATAATGCGAATTGCTCCAAGGGAAAAAAGTGGCAATTTAAGTGTGAGATATTAACCCAAACAGATTGCTTATTATAATGCATAATCAATATAACTTAACTGCTAAGAGCACTCTTGCTCCAACAAGCAACTTATTTCACATCTATATTCATTATTTTATTCCCTGTTTTATAACAATTGCAGCAGTCAATTTTATTCATCTGTACCTTTTTATAGCACAGGTATGTACAGGGATGTATAATCAATCTATCTTGTATATGTATATGCAATGTATACAGTGTATACATAAATATATTTTATATATATATATATAACGTATAGCGTATATATAATATACAGACACAGTAGCTATTAAAATATGAGATTTATGTGAAATGTCCATTGTGCTTTGTAAATTGTCATGTAAAAAGATATATCTATCTCACAAAAGTGAGTACACCCTAAAGAAATGACACTTTGCTATAATGTAAAGTAGTGAGTGTACAGCTTGTATAACAGTGTAAATTTGCTGTCCACTCAAAATAACTCAACACACAGCCATGAATGTCTAAACTGCTGGAAACAAAAGCGAGTATACCCATAAGTGAAAATGTCCAAATTGGGCCTAATTAGCCATTTTCCCTCTCTGGTGTCATGTGACTTGTTAGTGTTACAAGATCTCAGGGGTGAATGGGGAGCAGGTGTGTTAAATTTGGAGTTATCACTCTCACTCTCTCATACTGGTCACTGGAAGTTCAACATGGCACCTCATGGTAAAGAACTTTTTAAGGATCTGAAAAAAAAGAATTGTTGCTGTACATAAAGTTTGCCTAGGCTATAAGAAGTTTGACAAGACCCTGAAACTGAGCTGCAGCATGGTGGCCAAGACCATACAGTGGTTTAACAGGTCAGGTTCCACTCAGAAAAGGCCTCGCCATGGTCAAACAAAGAAGTTGAGTGCACATGCTCAGCATCACATACAGTGGTTGTCTTTGGAAAATAGATGTATGAGTGCTGTCAGCATTGCTGCAGAGGTTGAAGGGGTGGGGGGTCAGCCTGTCAGTGCTTGGACCATACGACTCACGCTGCATCAAATTGGTCTGCATGGCTGTCGTCCCAGAAGGAAGATGATGAACAAGAAAGCCAGCAAACAGTTTGCTGAAGAGAAGCAGACTAAGGACATGGATTATTGGAACCATGTCCTGTGGCCTGATGAGACCAAGATAAACTTATTTGGTTCAGATGGTGTCAAGCATGTGTGGTGGTAACCAGGTGAGCAGCACAAAGACAAGTGTGTCTTGCTTACAGTCAAGCACGGTGGTGGGAGTGTCATGGTCTGGGAATGCATGAGCGCTGCCAGCACTGGGGAGTGGCAGTTCATTGAGGGAACCATAAATGCCAACATGTTTTGTGACATACTTAAGCAGAGCATGATCCCCTCCCATCGAAGACTGGGCCGCAGGGCATTATTCCAACAGGATAATGATCCCAAACACACCTCCAAGATGACCACTGCCTTGCTAAAGAAGCTAAGGGTAAAGGTGATGGACTGGCCAAGCATGTCTCCAGACCTAAACCCTATCTAACATCCCCCAGCTCCGTGGTGTCGCCATGGGGAAGTGGAAGAGGACTCCAGTGGCAACCTGTGAAGCTCTGGTGAACTCCATCCTCAAGAGGGTTAAGGCAGTGCTGGAAAAAAATGGTGACCACACAAAATATTGACACTTTGGGCCCAATTTGGACATTTTCACTTAGGGGTGCACTGACTTTTGTTGCCAGCGGTTTAGACATTAATGGCTGTGTGTTGAGTTATTTTGAGGGGACAGCAAATTTACACTGCTATACAAGCTGTACACTCACTACTTTACATTGTAGCAAAGTGTCATTTCTTCATTGTTGATACATAAAAAGATATAATAAAATATTTACAAAGATGTGAGGGGTGTACTTACTTTTGTGAGATACTGTACATATATATATATATATATATATATATATATATATATATATATATATATATACACACTGTATATAACATGTAGCGTATATATAATATACAGACACAGTAGTTATTAAAATATGAGATTTATGTGAAATGTCCATTGTGTTTTGTAAATTGTCATGTAAAAAGCTATATCTTAGATAGGTTAAAAGTCATAGGTATGTGATCTATCTGGTCAGCTATTGGTCTCTTTGTGAAACAAATTGCAGGACGTATTCAGTTAGTTCCAGATAATATGCTAAATAAAAGGCAATAGCTGGGAGATTTTATAGCCAGCCAGGTTGATGCCAGATTCTTTTATCCAAGCAATGGGATTTTTAGTCCAGCCTTTCCTTGCATCAGTTGACCTGGAGACGCTCTGTAACACCTTTGCATTCTGGGCAGTTACCTCACTGCCACTTAGTGCCCTATATTTAATGCAGATACATGAGGGTAAAATTAGTCTTTTGACCACCAACGTTACTGAGGCCCCCCTACACACACACACACAAAATTAAACTGGTCATGTTTTGATATATTTTGGAATGTATGTATGTCTTGTTATGTAACTTGTCAGTTCCAGTGTTTTTGTACTTGATGTTAAAGCATGCTTGATGATTTATTTGTATAAAAAGAACTTGCTGGTTTACCATACTTAGTATTTAGGTCCTTTTACTGTACTTTATTTCTGTAGTTGTGTTTGAACTTTCACTCAAGTGTCTAATCTTTAATACTGTACAGTAGTCATATATACACATACTGTAGATGTGGAGACCTGTTAAGCATTTCATATTAATGTGTATATCACTTTGGGTAACAGTCATGGTTTCCTTACAGTTACATAAACAGCAAAATTGTAAAGTGCAGTTATTTCTTGCACTGCAAAAAGATGCCTATAAATGGCAGATCTTATACTTACAATGTTGGATGAGGATAAATCTACCCATCTCCCTATGGACTGCAACACTGTTAGGGTCCAGAAAGGTGCACTAGGCCACAATGCATTGAATGTTGGGTGTGGCTTAAGAGACAGTGCTAAAAAGTCTGAGCCAATTTAGTCCATACTCTTTACACATATATTGCAGTCTTTTAGTACTTCTTAATTATTGTGTCATAAATGAGAATTTCACAAATACATACACCTTAAGAAAGATATTTTTTTATCTTTTTTAAATAAAAGTTTTCCGATACATATGCTGTTCTGCACAAAGGATATATACATAAATCTAACACTTTGTCTGAGCCTACCTTAAAGAAGAACTTCATTAAAACAGTTGGGGACTACTTAGCATCCAGCAACTGTTGAGACAATAAACACTGTGGTCAGGATCATGTCATGTACACCACAACTTACAGAGTACAGCAGTCAGGACTATGTGTAATGTGGACTATGTGTAATGCACAAGATAGCCTTTGCTTTGCATTGGTTAGGAGTATGTAAATGCACAGTGTAAAGAGTGCTTCAGTCAGGGAAATGTAATATACAACTTAGCATATAGGGTATATGTTTAGAAGAATGTAATATATAGCATGGTTTACATGGTGCTTTGATCAGAAGTTATCTGGTTATATGTTATATGGTTGTATCACGTGGACAAGTAGCCAATCCAAAGTTGTCCCAAGAACTGTATAGCTCCAGCATTTCATATTTAATCTGCGGTCACTCTTACAGCATTTACATTTGCACTTAGATTGCATCAGGCTGTATATACAGAGGTTTTAACAAAGTCTCTAGGTTCAATTATGACATATTACTTCCAACAACATATACAGTTACATACCCTGGCAGAATTTATGATTTCTTGGCCATTTTTCAGAGAATATGAATGATAACACAAAAACTATTCTTTCACTCATGGTTAGTGTTTGGCTGAAGCCATTTATTATCAATCAACTGTGTTTACTCTTTTTAAATCATAATGACAAAAGAAACTACCCAAATGACCCTGATCAAAAGTTTACATACCCCAGTTCTTAATACCGTGTATTGCCCCCTTTAACATCAATGACAGCTTGAAGTCATTTGTGGTATTTGTGGATGAGGCTCTTTATCTTCTCAGATAGTAAAGCTGCCCATTCCTCTTGGCAAAAAGTCTCCAGTTCCTGTAAATTCTTGGGCTGTCTTGCATGAACTGCATGTTTGAGATCTCCCCAGAGTGGCTCAATGATATTGAGGTCAGGAAACTGAGATGGCCATTCCAGAACCTTCACTTTATTCTGCTGTAGCCAATGACAGGTCGACTTGGCTTTGTGTTTTGGATCATTGTCATGTTGGAATGTCCAAGTACGTCCCATGCGCAGCTTCCTGGCTGACAAATACAAATGTTCCTCCAGTATTCTTTGATAATATAATGCATTCATCTTGCCAACAATTCTGAACAAATTTCCTGTGCCTTTGTAGCTCACACATCCCCAAAACATCAGCGATCCACCTCCATACATTACATCATAGCCCTTTTTGACTCCTCTCCAA